>NW_020172492.1:7238040-7282775 GCF_003031525.2 Neophocaena asiaeorientalis asiaeorientalis
TTTTTTTTTTTTTGCCATACGCAGGCCTCTCATTGTTATGGCCTCTCCCGTTGCGGAGCACAGGCTCCGGACGCGCAGGCTCAGCGGCCATGGCCCACGGGCCCAGCCACTCCGTGGCATGTGAGATCTTCCCGGACCAGGGCACGAACCCGCGTCCCCTGCATTGGCAGGCGGACTCTCAACCACTGTGCCACCAGGGAAACCCCTTAAGAAACTTATTAAATCCTTATTGCTTAAGCAATTTATGATGTTCTAGAAATGATTTTAGGTAGCATTAGCTACAACAGAAATGTATGGGAGAGGTTGATTCTTCATTATTGAGAGGAATTTAAAAGTTAATTTCTTCAGGGTAGAGAAATTAGGTAACCTGACCTCAAGTAAAAGAAGGAGAGTTAGGAGAGAAATAATTTAAAATGCTGCTCTTGTCCTGATGGTTAGACAAGGCAATGAGAGAAGTGGACGATGTGAGAATAGCACAGACACAGAGATACACTTCTTATGTCAAGGTGCCTGATGTGTGTAGCCGCAGCAAAAACCCAGCAGAGGTGTCTCTACAGTGAAATTCAGAGTAGACTGAAAAAGAATAGTAATTAAGGTCTGGGACTAAGGCCAAGAGTTCAAAACCAAAAACAACTGATAATTATTGCAATTTGGGAAGATGTACACAATGATATTCACATTCCAAGCCATATGGAGACTGGGTTCCAAAAGTTCATTATTAAGTCCATTTAATAACTAAACCTGTTTTCCCCCATAAACTATGTATAAATTTCTCTGTTACAAAACTGTTATGTAGAAGTTCTTTGTGATTTAATTGTGGTAATAAATGCTGAGAAAACAGTGACTAGGAAGATAAGGTCTTTAACAATGAAGGGCAAATAAGTTTAACAATCCTAAAAAAAAAATGAGCTAATGTTTCTTGTGTGCTTATTGTATGCCAGGTGCTACAATTTTCTTTGTTTTTTTAAATTAGAAAAAATAAAGCAGATATGTGTCACACCTGATAAGTACTACCAGCTGTACTAATAGTGAGGAAATGTAATTGTATCTCAAGCTAGAGAGAGAGAGATACAGAGAGAGAGAGAAATTTGGGCTCACACACCAGCATCTGCACTTCCTAGTTATACGTACTTGGTAAATTTATGGAAACACCATCAGTTTCCTGCCATATAAAATGAGATTAAAAATATGAACTGCGGAAGGTTGTGATGAAGACTGGTAGGAGTTAATTATAATTTATTAAAAACTTAACATAAGCAAGAACTGTTCCAATTGCTTTGTGTGCACAGCTCATCAATTCTTCCAACAAAGCAGGCGAGGAGGAGCCTCTTAACCTTATCATTTTACAGGTAAGGACACCGGGATGCAGGGGAGTTGAGGGAATTCTGAAAAGTGACAGAGTTAATAAATTGTAGAGCAGCTTTTCAAGCTAGGCATTCTGGTTCTAAAATCCAGTCTTTTAAATACTCTATGCTTTCTCACCAATACCACTGCTTGTTATGTGTATTACACACTTAAGATTTTATATATGTATGTGTGTATGTCTATATAAATACTCATACACATTTTACACATGTATATTAAAATGTTTATAATGTATTTAAAACACACAATAAACTCCTAATGAAGTACTGTCATTATTATTGTAATTATTATTATTATTCCATAGAAATGAATTCCGTTCTAGGTCTCATTTCTGGAGCCATGGCCCTTTAAGTCTTAGGATAACAATAGATAAACAGGAAAAAAGATAACAATAGAAAAACAGAAAAAAAAGTTAAAAATTTGACTGGCTTATAGAGTTTTTGATATTGTGATATCTGACTGGACGTAGAAGTAAGGCAAGTGTTTTCTACCCTACTTCCATAAGGACATTCTATTTCCATTTGAAATGGAGTCTAGGCAATTAAAATAACAAATAAACAACAAAATAAACTTTTTCCATTCCCCATTTTTTCACACTTTTAGCATTTTCCTAGCAGCAAATCAAATTCTATTCTAGAAGATGAGCATTTCATTGTTGCCTTTCATCAGAATTCAGACATATTTATGGAAGCTTCCCTCACATCTTTTCATGAGAGCACACTCTTGTGACCTGTGCTGTATTTCCCTTTGAGCCATTTGCCAACTTCCCAAATGCAGAGCTCATACAAATAGCTGGAAAATATATATATTCTACATATTGATTTGGTGAATGATAAAACCTTTTAAAATAAAGAAACCCAGTTAGGGGGTTTACCATTGTTTAATACAAGAGTTTTAACTCACATCATCAGCTACTTGCATATGGAGGCTAGAATTCTTGTCTCAATTCCAATTCAGGGAACTCTCAGTATTGATCAATAGATCAGATGATTATGCTATGAAAAATCTATTCTTTCCTCTTAATTCCTAAAGTTAAGATAGCACACATCTCCTGTACAATCTACCAGGAGTCTGCATAGATATAGGTATGGATAATCTCCTACTATGTCTTTGACCTTAGATGCATCTCTTTTGTAATGTTAATAGCTGTTTGCTCATATTTGAGTCACCTGGGAATTGAGGACAGCAGCTTTGGAGATCTATGATATGCCTAAAATATGGTAGGAATGCAGCAACAGATATTAGTTTCCTTCTCCCTCCCAAGAGAGAAAAGCAGTTGTAAATTTTCAGTTACCAGTAACTCAGGATTCATGGGTGTAAGAAGCAGAATCTGTGTTTGGATACAGCAGTATTTCTAAACTGATGTAACAGCACTCTAGCACAAATGAACTCAGTAGGTATCAAAGGACCGGCACTTTCCTCATGGCAACTATATCCAGTGATTTAAAAAAGGAACTTGGCGGGGGCGGGGGTAGATTGTGGTCAGTATAAACACTGGTTATAGGTGCACAGACTGCACTTGATTATTTTGGTTAACATATTAGCTTCCTGTGGCTGCTATAACAAATTATAACAGAACTGGTGGCTTAAAACAACAGAAATGTATTCTCTCACTGTTCCCCCTGAGGCTAGAAGCCTGAAATCAGTATCACAGGGTCAACAGCAAGGTGTCAGCAGGTCTCCTTTGGAGTCTGTAGGGGAGAATCTGTTCCTCGCCTCTTCCAGTTCTTGGTGGCTGGCAGCTTCTATTGGTTTGTGGCTACATCACTCCAGTCATCAAGACCAGCCTCCTCGGGCTTCCCTGGTGGCACAGTGGTTAAGAATCCACCTGCCAGTGCAGGGGACACGGGTTCGAGCCCTGGTCCAGGAAGATCCCACGTGCCGCGGAGCAACTAAGCCCGTGAGCCACAACTACTGAGCCTGCACTCTAGAGCCCGTGAGCCACAACTACCGAGCCCACGTGCTGCAACTACTGAAGCCCATACGTCTAGAGTGCATGCTTCGCAACAAGAGAAGGCACTACAATGAGAAGCCTGCACACCACAATGAAGAGTAGCCCCTGCTCGCCTCAACTAGAGAGCCTGCATGCAGCAACGAAGACCCATCACAGCCAAAAAACAAACAACTCCACTCAGTCTTCATGTCACCTCCTCTGTGTGGATAGAATCTCCCTCTGCCTCTTTCTTATAAGGATACATGTTATCATGTTACTGCATTTAGCTAATTCAAGATAATCACCTCATCTCAAAATCCATAATTTGATCAAAGGTACAAAGAGCCTGTTTTTCTTTTTCTTTCTTCCTTTCTCCCTCCCTCCCTCCCTCCTTTCCTTCTTTCTTTTCTTTCTTTTTCTTCCTTTCTTTCTTTTTCTTTCTTTCTTTCTTCCCCCTTTCTTTCTTTCTTTCTCTCTCTCTCTCTTTCTTTCTCTTTCTCTCTCTCTCTCTTTCTTTCTCTTTCTCTCTCTCTCTCTTTCTTTCTCTTTCTCTCTCTCTCTCTTTCTTTCTCTTTCTCTCTCTCTCTCTTTCTTTCTCTTTCTCTCTCTCTCTCTTTCTTTCTCTTTCTCTCTCTCTCTCTTTCTTTCTCTTTCTCTCTCTCTCTCTTTCTTTCTCTTTCTCTCTCTCTCTCTTTCTTTCTCTTTCTCTCTCTCTCTCTTTCTTTCTCTTTCTCTCTCTCTCTCTTTCTTTCTCTTTCTCTCTCTCTCTCTTTCTTTCTCTTTCTCTCTCTCTCTCTTTCTTTCTCTTTCTCTCTCTCTCTCTTTCTTTCTCTTTCTCTCTCTCTCTCTTTCTTTCTCTTTCTCTCTCTCTCTCTTTCTTTCTCTTTCTCTCTCTCTCTCTCTTTCTCTCCTTCTTTCTTTCTTTTGCCATTTAAAGTAACATTCACAGGTTCTAGGGATTAAAACATGGATATATTTTTGGGAGGTATTTTTTTCAGTTTACCACGGAAAATATTTAGTAAGAAACCACATTTTCTGCTAAAAAGAGTTGCATAATACCAAAATAGAAGTCCTGTTGACTCCTAGGCATCTTTAAGATGGTCATCAAAGCACAATTACTACATCAATCAATCAATCATCAGTGATAAGAAGAAGTGCAATTAGCACATATATAGTGAATACAAACCAGGCTCCATTCTAAGTGCTTTACATTTATGAATTCACTATATAGGAAAAATACTTCCCAAACTACCTTTGAGTGTGAGGATGAGGTCAATTTCCCTCTATCAGCACAGAGTTGTTCACACTTTTATACTAAACCCATTGTCCCCTAGATATAGGAGATATATAAACTCATGTTCAATCATGGATATTTTCCATCTACTTCTCAAGTACAGTGGGAAAATCTCCTTCTGGAGGGACTAAAAAGTAGCCACTGTACAAAGGAATAGTTATTCATCCCTTTTATTCATCAACAATGACACTTCCATTAGGCACCTGTAGCCTGGGATATGGACAGTGGAGTCATCTTCAAGAATGTAAGGTAAACATATGATTTTACTAATTTAAATTAGGCATAAAGCAAAAAAATTCTTAAATATAGAAAGAAAATAAGTCATTTTATAAAGCAGTTAATAAGGGAGTTACTAATCCTTTTTTTTATTTTTAATATTTGTAAAACTTGCAAACTTCCTTCTTTCAATTAAGTATGCTGAACTCTAGCTTAGTGGGAAATGGATGAATTTTAAACATTTTAATTTAATTTTATTTTTATTTTTTTGGCCATGCTGCACGGCATGTGGAATCTTAATTCCCTGACCAGAGATCAAACCCACAGCCCCTGCAGTGGAAGCGTGGAGTCTTAACCACTGGACTGCTGGGGAAGTCCCCAGAAAGGGATGAATTTTAAATGAGTGTTTCTTGTTGAGACTTAAATGACATTTGAAGAACATGAAAAATTTCTCTGTATGGGTCAATGATTCATAATGAAATATAGTAAAATTTCACAACCAATTATTATATTTCCTTTATCTCTCTCCTATTCTCTTAAAACCCTTAAAATAGTGTCTTAGGGCTTCCCTGGAGGCGCAGTGGTTGAGAGTCTGCCTGCGGATTCAGGGGACATGGGTTCATGGCCCAGTCCAGGAGGATCCCACATGCCATGGAGCGGCTGGGCCCGTGAGCCATGGCTGCTGGGCCTGCGCGTCTGGAGCCCGTGCTCTGCAGTGGGACAGGCCGCAGCAGCGAGAGGCCTGCGTACCACAAAAAAAAAAAAAAACACTTAGTTTGGGCTGTTATAACAAGCTATCATAGACTGAGTGGCTTAAACAACTAACATTTATTTCCCACAGTTCTGGAGGCTGGGAAGTCTAAGATCAAGGTGCCCGCAGATCCAGTGTCTGGTGAGAGCTGGCTTCCTGGTTTGCAGATGGATAAATTCTTTTGGTATCCTCACATGGTGCAGAGCAGTGAGATAGGAAGATCTCATGTTTCTAATTAAAAGGGCACTAATCCTATTTTGAGGGCTCCACCCTCATGGCCTCATTATTTCCCCAAAGCCCCAACTCCTAATAACATCACATGGCAGGTTAAGATTTCAAAATATGAACTTTGGGGGGACACATTCAGTCCACAACAGTATCCATGTATAAGTATTTTATATTCCCTTATATTAACAAGCCAAAACCCAAAGGCAACACTCCTTTGGGGCAACATTTTGAGGTTTTTCAACATTGTCTCTCAACTCACTCCTATTCCTACTCTCATGTAGAATCCAGTGCTCTTATGTTTTATTTCCCTAGCCCTTCTCTTCCACAATATTTTTTCAGGAAAATACTCTTATCTAATCATTTACTTACTGAATTTAGCCCCTAGAAAAAGCCAAATTCATTCACAAAAATATTTTTTTCAGTTTAATAGACCCTAAAAAGAGCTGAGGTCCTAAAATGGGTTAATCTCATTAGTAATAATGTATTTTTTCCTTACAGTAGTGTACAGATTCTCCAAAAAACTGACCTTTGAATCTGTTGCTACTTTTAGTATAATTATACTTGTTTAGTATTGTATATTGGTCCAAAGTTTAAACTTCCAATGGCATTTATACACTGTTTTCATTTTAGTGATGTTTTAACCTACTCATATAAACCAATAAGGTAAAAAACAATTATGATATTTTTCACATCTTCATTTCTATAATTCTATATTCATTTCTGGAACATATAGGGCATAGCTAGGAGAAACTCAAAAAATGTACTTGTGAATTTGTAAATATGATCTGAAATACATTATGCCAATGTACAATATCTGTAGATCATAATAAAATTGTAATATGCAATAATTCCAAAATATAGAAACCACTAAGGTAAAATGAAATTGAAAAACATATTTGTTTTCTTTACCTTAAAATAAAACCACTCCCAGCATTTCAACAGTTGTAATTAATGCCAAATATTATGTAGCAAATCATTCTGCCTGCTGCTTCCCTACCCACCTGCTGATTATCCTGTGATCTGTCTTGCTGCTTTGTCAACCTGATGAGTGGTGCTGCCCTCCAGATACCCTGCCCACCTGTTCATAATTTACTTCCAGCATGTCATACTTGACTATCATATGAAATGCTTTAAAATACTGTGAAAATGATCACCTTCCAAGGCTGAGATTATAATAATGAAGATGCTTTGGCTATTTCTTCCTAATTTACTAATGATTGCCCTATATTCCTTTTTTCTTACATTAAACTAGGGTGCTTTTTTTCCCTCTGGTATTAAAAACTTAATTGTTCTCATGAATGTCCTTCACGGTGTGCTTTAAGAATATATTCTCCAGGTAGCCACCTTCTTCTCTCCAAAAGCTTCTGGGACCAAGAACAAGAAAAATGTGGCAGGTGTGGTAAGGGCCAATTAAAAAACAAATCTGCACTAACTGATGGGTAATCTTCAGTAAAATCACTAGCGACAATAGCAGATGCCTGGGGAAAATTGACATTGACCAGATTCGTTTATTGCTGGCAGTGCTTTGGTTCATCTGCATCCTGCAGCTGTTGTAAAGGCAAATGGCTTGCACTCCCCTTTTGTGCTTTTATGGGTTTGTTTTGTTGCAGCAGTCTTAGTATTTCCTTTTTTTTCACCCGGGCTTGTAATAGGTCAGATGTTACCATTTCAAATAGCCTTTCCATCTTTCTTCATTTCCCAGAGAATGGGATTTGCAAGTAGATTAGTGTTGCTTTTGAGCTAATCACATTCTGAATTACTAAGCTGTTTGAATATATTTAATATGAATGCACATTTACCTAAAAGGTGGACAATTCAAATTAGGAAAACATGAAAGTCTTTACCCTATTTTTCTCCCATTGTTCAATTCCAGGGCAAGCTTTTTTCTCTCTAGATGACAGTTTCTCTAATTCACACCATCACAGGGCATAGCCTGGCGCATAATCAGCACAGAGAAACGTTTACTTAATGTTAACTGAAGAGATATTAGCATATTTATTTTTAATAGATGTCCAAATCCCAATGCCTTCAAAGTTTTATTCTTTGTCATAGTATTAAATACATTCTATGCTTTAGTAACTTTTAAAATCTGTTATTGGTATATTCAAGGTGCATAAAGTTACATAAAGCCACATACTAAATATATCAAATTTTTAATCATAGTTTTAATTAATGATCTATAATTTTATAATGCAATAAAAATATGCTATGGAGTAAAACTGACATGTTACACATGTTGTTGTTGCTGTTTGTTTAATAAAGCAAGAGACTAATGTGTTTTTCAGTTTGGGTGACAGAACTCAAGCCTGGCAGCACAGAACATGTTTATTTCTCCCAATCGTTCAGGAGTAGGTTGATGGAAGAGTTAAGAAAATACTTAATTCGGGGCTTCCCTGGTGGCGCATTGGTTGAGAGTCCGCCTGCCGATGCAGGGGACACGGGTTCGTGCCCCGGTCCGGGAAGATCCCGCATGCCACGGAGCGGCTGGGCCCGTGGGCCATGGTCGCTGAGCCTGCGCGTCCGGAGCCTGTGCTCCGCAACGGGAGAGGCCACAACAGTGAGAGGCCCGCGTACCGCAAAAAAACCCCAAAAACTTACTTCATTACATTACCTCGTTAAATAATATACAAAATATATCTTGAATCAATACAGTTCTTTCCATCCAAACCATTGCCCATCACATCCAAGTCACCTTCAGTAATCACCTAGACCAGGGATTCTCAAACCATAATAATGTGCGTATGAATCATTTTGAGATCTTGTTAAAATGCAGAGTAAATTTCCCTAAGCCTGGAGAGGGCTCTGGGATTCCGCATTTTTAACCAGCTCCCAAGTAATGTTGACCCTGCTGGTTCACATACCATATACTTTGAATAACAAAGGACATAGCCTATTTCCTTCTTCCTCCTACTTCTTATAGTCCAACAGTGAGGCATCTACTAAGAGTCTTTTTTTTTTTAAACATAAATCCAATCCAAGCATCATTCACTTTGAATTTCATTTTATGTCAGTTACCCTCACATACTCTCCTCAGTCAAGTTGCATCTTCTCTCCTGCTGTTCAGCAGTTATACATGGCATCCCTCTGTCTGGATCATCCTACTTCCTACCTCTACTGATAACTGGTTATGTCTTATCTTTCAAGTTTCAGCTTAAATTTTACTAATTCAGATATGATTTCCCTGACTACCTTCATGTAAGTAGCTACTTCCTACTATTCTCTCGTGTGTTTATTTTATAAACATAGTATAAATTCATTTTGTAATGATGCACTTACTTATTTACTTGATGGTTGACTGTAGCCCCCACTAAGTAATGAGTTCCATAAGAATAGTAATGGTGTCTGTGTATAGACCAGGTTATACATAGGCACACACACAAAACCTGTTACAGAGAGGCACTTAATCTTTTTTAAGTAAACAAATATTGTATTTCTATTAGGATTTTCTAGGTTTTCTTTAATGATACATTTTATTTCACTGCATTTGTTCAGTCTTATTTGTAGCCATTAATTCCATTCAATATATTAAAGGGAAAAATATCATAATTTCAAGATACAACTAAATTTCATAAGGAAGATTCAATATGGCCGTTTCCTCCCCAACCGATTTGACACAAACAATTCTGCAAATTGATTTACACTCAAGTACTATTCTGTGAATGGTCACCATGCAAATTTATAACATATCAATATAGGATATAACTTTTGTTACCTAAAAAGAAGCTTAGGAGCCTATTGGAATTCAGGCTTCTGAATGATATTTTATGATTAATAAGTAATATTTATTGAGTGCTTACTATGTCCTTTATTATTATTCCCAAAAGGTGAAACCAAAATTACATACATAAATGTGATCAAAATTTGGAATCAGAACATAGGCCTATCTTGTCCCAGTGCCCACCTTCCTAACCACACTTTACTTTTACTTAACAGATGCATTTCTTTCGTTTTTCTTTTTGCCTTTCTATTCTGTTCTACTTTTCCTCCCATTTCCTTTTTCCTGTTTTTTCCCTCCCTTCTCTTCTCAACACAATAAACTGTGTTTCACTTTGGCAGCAGGAATGGTAATAACTTAAGTGATTTGGAACCTTTCACCCATTTTGTTTGTTTGTTTTGTTTTGCCAAGAGTTTTAGGATAAGCTGAAAAGGATTAATTTTAAGCCATTCTCTAAATCAAATGTTGAGACACGCTCAAGTTATTCATGTGTCAGTGTTTCTTCATAATTCAAAAGACTTGCTGAAAAATTTATAAAAATGAAACATCTGCATTCAGGAATAGGGTAGGATTATAGTTTGTTTTCACCATCATGGAAAGAAAAAAAAAATCTGTATGAAACATGTATAACAATTTGGTGAAAAGAGTTCAAGTTTAGTGTCTTTTTGACATGAAATTGCTCCAGAAATCACTGGTTTGCACACTTCAAAATAAGGCTTGCAAAATACACAAAATTTTACCTGGCTCCTTTCCCTGGCACATAGTTCTGAGTTCCTAATTCCATTTATAGAAGGTGAAAATCAATTGCTTTTTTCTTTTTTTTTTTTAACTCAAAGCAATCTTCAGCCTCTACCACTCCCATTATTTGGGAAGCCCCCAGTGCCCCATTGTCCCACAGGACTATAGGTTCCCTGGCTTAGGGAGAGAGTGCTATTAATTGAGAATGATCAAAAAGTACTGCCAATTTGCTCCAGGAAGTCACAGAACTTGGAAAAATCTTAAAAGGCTATTCTCCTTTGTGTTGATCCTTATATGAAGCACAATCACAGGTTGCCAGCAGTTTTTCCTTCTCTTGTTTAAAATCAGATGTAATTTACTGTTGACAAACGGCAGTGCAAGATACGTTCGATTTGAGGTCACTTTTCTCCACTCTATGCTTTGATCCTGTATTGAACTCCCTAACTAAGAATGTTCAGTGATTTTTAGCTGACTCAGTTTAGACTGGCTACGTATAGGGACTTGCAATCTTACCTATAACTTCATCTAACATGTACCTGTGAATAACAAAATACAACAGCAGCTCAATCAGCAACTCAATGGAAGCAAAAATATGAGTACCCAGGAAAGTAAAAACTACTAAGTGCGTGATGGTGTAAAAACGAATTTCTACTCTGAAATTTGCATAGCTTTAAATCATTTTTATGATCCTCATTTTTTAAAAGTAGAAGAAATGAGAGGTCTGTTTTTGTATAATCACACACTCTTTGTAGTAAAATAATAGTCAGAAAGCCCAATTAAAGTGAGTAGTTTACTATAAAATAAGTGTAACATAGGTTAGAGGGACAGCAAAGAATTAAAATATTTTGAAGAGCTGAAAAGGACTCTCCTGCTTCAAAAGAATTATTCTGAATATCTACATTAGCTCATTAGAAGAGATTTTAAAAACTCCACCTTCTAGATTTGCATTGAAAAGGACAAAACCAACAACAAATTTATGTTCATAATGTTGTTAGTTATGGGATCCAAAGCAGGGTAAAGAGATATAAGCTCAGCTATGTATTTAATAGGAAGCTAAACAGGCTAGTGTGGCTATTTGTTTATGAAGGTAAGAAATATATAGATATTTTAAAAGGGGGGAGGCAAATTTGTCCATTTGGAATATTTATTTACAGTACCTATTATTTTTTTAAGTCCCAATGTTTAAAGACAAAACTAAAAAAAGAAAACCAAAAAGAACCATACACGATGGGCATTATGTTCATAAAGAGTAGACTTCAGAAGAGGAAATTATCCTGTAATATAATTCATGCCCTGTAAGAGATAAGCATGGCTGCTATCAGAGTCTTGGGAGGGGAAAAGAACCTATCCTAAGTAAGGAGAAGTCTTGGAAGGTTACTTGGAAAACTCCTGAATCTTGAATGATGTTTAAGCTGGTGCCACCTACTGGAGAAGGAGGGAAGAGTGCTTAATGCAGAGAACGGTTATGTCCTGAAGTCTAGAGGTCAGGGTGGGGCATGTAAAGAATTACAAACGGATCAGTATGACTCACTCAAGGGAAAATTAGAGAATTTCTGGCAAAAAAAAAAAAAAAAAAAAAGGCAAATAAATAAAGTTGAAGATATAAGCTGAGAGCATATATCATATTTCCTAGAAATGAGGGAAACCATACAGATTTGAATTGGGTAATAATAATAATAACAGCCAGCTTGTATTGAGACCTTACTATGGGAATGACACTATGCTAAATGTCTTTCATTCATTATCTCATTTAATGCTCACATTAATTTTATGAGGTAGGTACTATGATGATTCTTATTTTATGAAGAATTGAGCCAAGACTTGAAGAGGTTAAGTAGTTAACTTGTCAAGGCCACAGAGCTAATAAGTGGTAGAGCCAAGATCAGATGCTCTTATTCCAGAGACTTCACATTATTAATCCCCTTAACTGCTTCCCAAGAAGGGAAATAACATATGACTCTCAAGTTTCCAGCTTTGGAATTTGCCATTTCCTCAGTGTAGAAAACAGACAAGTTAACAGTGTGTTAGGGAAGAGGATGAATTTGTGTTATTCATGGGGATTTTCTGATTGTGGAGGATACCTTCGGGGAAATTTTTATTAGTTGATTGACTAATAGAGATATTTGAGTTGGAAAGATACATTTTGTGTGTGTGTGTGTGTGTGTGGTATGCGGGCCTCTCACTGCTGTGGCCTCTCCCGTTGTGGAGTACAGGCTCCGGATGCGCAGGCTCAGCGGCCATGGCTCACGGGCCCAGCCACTCCGCGGCATGCGGGATTTTCCCGGACCGGGGCACGAACCCGTGTCCCCTGCATCGGCAGGTGGACTCTCAACCACTGTGCCACCAGGGAAGCCCGGAAAGATACATTTTTGAGTTGTCTGTATAGGTAATCATTTCTCCATTAACAATGGTGATAGAAATAGGTATGGGAAATTATAAAATACTCCCAAATTAGTTTTACATAAAAATAGCCAAAATCTAATAACAAATTTTTGTCATTTAAAATTATGTTTTAATAATTAATAAAACATAATTATTAATTTAATAAATATTTTAATAATATTTAATATTTTGGAATACATTCTACACACATTATCCAAATTATAGATATAATCACATGATTAGGAAATAAACTTACTCAAAATGCTTTACCTTTGACAGTCAAGATGTTATAATATTTCAAATAACATATTATTACTGTGTCTCTGTTAGCTCAGTTTTCATTTTCCAAATGTGAAAACAAAACCTATATATCATCAGTTTGTCATTGAACAAAATGCCCTCTTTGATTTCTCAGTTTCACAGACAGTATGGAAAACCAGTAAATTAGAATCAGCTGATGATGTTTTGCAAACTATAATTACTCCTTCCCTGTTCCTATCTCTCAGAGAATCATGCTTGCAATGTCATTACTACTTCATCTAGGACATGCAGTTCACACGAATCATTTGGTAGTCTCTCAAATTAGAAGTTAAAATACTTGTCAATCCTTTCATATTTCTTTCCACCCATTCCTCAGAGTGACCCTCAGCTTTCTGAGAGGGAAGCCCCTAAATCTCTCTAGTGCTAAATTATAAGATTTTGCTGTTGTTTTGATGAGGAAGGTCAGCTTCAGCCTTGTCTTCAAAGCAGTCATAGACTTTGATTGCAGTGACTGCTAAGACTTCTACAGTCCCTTTCCCTGTACTTATTTTTTAAACAGTTTAGAAATAATCAGAGCAAAAAAACCCTTTTAGTTTTCAACTGAAATAAGAATCAGAGAGGAGGTGATGGCTTCACAGGACCCCGGCAGTACAGAACTTAAACTCCCCTGCAGACACACAGCCAACAGAAGGCTGCAGGTGGGCAAGCACCACACAGCATGCATCTCATTAGTGTTGGAGAAGAGCATGAACATGTTGCAGTAAACACAATGTTTGGTTTATTGTTTACTCGGGGATATAAATATTTAAGGGCTGGACAGAAGAAAATGAGCCCAGAATTATCGTCAGAATAAAAAGACTGAATGAGGCGAGAGTAGTGCCTTGAAGTCTAGAGAGAGGTCAGTTGTGTGAAATGCTGCCGGGAGGCCAAATGAGAGACAAAGTGAAAAGTGCTCACTGGCTTAATTAACAAAGAGGCATGTGGCGATCTGATTTGGGAAGTATCAGAGACGTTAAGATACAAAGTGAAATGGAGATAAGGAAGTGCAAAGATTAAGTGAAAAGTCCTACAAATTGCTGCTGGGAAGGAGGGGAAGGCAGGCTTTCAGTAACTAGAGAAATAATTCTTTTTGTTAATGTCTTAGAAAAATACATTTAAAATAATCAGAATTAAAACAGTGAAGAGAGAAGTAGAAAGTATAAGGAGAGCTGACGATAATTTGTGGATGAAAAACTTAGGATAAAATGGAATATAGACAAAAATTGCTATCTGACCCATGCCAATTTGGTTACACATAACTCTGATTCTTTTTGGTAATAATGACAGATTCTGAAATATAAGAGTAGAATGAGATTTAGCTATTTTTCCATAGCTTCACTACCAGCTTATCACAATACCAAGTCTCAGTCCAAATTCTACCATGTATACAACATCTATTAAATAAATACTTATTACCTAGCAAATTTAAAACACTTTATTCAACTGGTTCTATAAATTTGGTGGTGTCTCAGCTTTCTGCCTTTTTCCATGAACCAGCTACTTTTTTGCATATAAGGTTCACTGAAGACTGTCGTCATGGTATTCCAGAAAAAATATTTGTTCATCCTTATAGCTGCATCTGGCAAGCAGAAATTCTACCTTACATGCCTGGACTCAGGACTGCTTAGGAATCAGGGCTCAGGTGCCATCTTTAAAAATAAAGGTTACAGGGCTCCCTCAGTTCTTACCTTGATCACCTAAGGATCAGGTATGTATTATAGCTGAAGTGTTTTTGCCAAATTACAATCTTAAATATCCTCAGTTCTACCAACATCTTAAATCTAATAGTGATCATGTTCAGGAGACCCAGATTTCACCAGTGGAAATCCATTTCAGACCTTCAATATGATAATTTACAAAAGTGTAAGATTACTCAGAGATAAGATCAGAATGTAGCCTTTCTGATCATTCCTGGAGCATGCATTCCTTAGTAGAGCAACCAATTAGTTTAACATAGTTTAAATTAACTAGCACATGTAGGTTGCAGTTTTGATGCTCAAGGGTTTTCAAGTAGATGGCAGATATCATGACATACGGAATTGTGGCAAAAAAGCAAGATCATCTAAAACAGGTTATCCTTTAGAGAAATATCAGGGATGAAAATGGAGGGCAAAAGGTGAAGTTTTTTTTTTTTTTTAATTATTAGAATTTTTTTCTGAACTGTCCAAGTAGAATGTGAGTGAGCTATAATGAGCCATAAATTATTATTTTTTTTCTGTCAAAGAAGGCATAGCCAAACTTCAAATTATAAACAGTCGGCTTGGACTCTATTCCTTCTAAATCCATCCACATGCCTTCACTTTTCTACTCCAATACTAAGGAAAAGCAATTTTAGATACCTTCGAGCCAGTGAAAATACAAAGAGAGCTTGCTCCAAAGACCGAGATGTACATCAACAGTATGTTCTCTTTAGTCTTTCTGAGAGAGAAGATATAGGTATTACATTCTGACCTTCTCAGGCTGGTGTGGTCAACACTGGCCCAGAGCCTGTCTCAGCCAGGCAGCCAGGTGGAGCTGAGTGAGTCCCAAAGGACAAAACTCCAAGGGTGAGCATAATGGCCCTATGAATTGCCCCTATACCAGGCCAGCATTTGTAGCAAACCTCCTCCAGGAGCATGAACAGACAGTGTCAAAGACATCTGTGAACTCTTCCTAGCAAAGCAGAGGCCACTAAGTTCAATTTGAGAAACCAATATAAAATTTCATGCGTTGAGGAAGGACAGTAAAAAGTATGGCAGGTAACTCAGAGAAATTGAGCCCAAACAGATGATTGTAATATGTTATGTAAAACACAAATACATAGAAAGAAAAAGTGTATGTTTTTCTGCCTAAACAAAAATTGTTCTTCACCATTCATCCATATAATGAACATGTGAACAGATACAGATAGGAGAATATAAAGTAAAGGCAACAGAATAACCGTGGCATCTGTGAAGAGGACAGAATGTTTTTCATGGCAGAGATTCAATTTAAGCAAATGTGGAAAGAGTCCCCAGAGGCCAACAATTCTGCAGACAGGACTCTGACACAAGCCTGAAACTGAAAAGAACGACAACCTCATTCAAGCCTGAGACTGGGACTCTCATAACAGAAGACTTTTAATGCGGCAGAAACAGAACAAGCAAGATAGGGTTTTGTGTACTGCTATATATGCCTTAATTATTCAATAAACCTATACAGAGTTCACCCATAATGTAATCTTGCTGCTGTTCAATTCTTAATTATTTTCTTACAGTTTAAAAGAATCTAGACCCAGAAATCCTACTACTGGGCATATACCCAGAGAAAACCATCATTCAAAAAGACACATGCACCCCAATGTTCATTGCAGCACTATTTACAATAGCCAGCTCATGGAAGCAACCTAAATGCCCATCGACAGACGAACAGATAAAAAAGATGTGGTACATATATACAATGGAATATTACTCAGCCATAAAAATGAACACAACTGGGTCATTTGTAGAGATGTGAAATAAGTCAGAAAGAGAAAAACAAATATCGTATATTAACACATATATGTGAGATCTAGAAAAATGGTACAGTTGAACTGGTTTGCAAGGTAGAAATAGAGACACACATGTAGAGAACAAACGTATGGACACCAAGGGGGGAAAGTGTGTGGAGGGGGTATGATGGTGGGTGGTGGTGGGATGAATTGGGAGATTGGGATTGACATATAAACACTAATATGTATAAAACAGATAACTAATAAGAACCTGCTGTGAAAGAAAGAAAGAAAGAAAGAAAGAAAGAAAGAAAGAAAGAAAGAAAGAAAGAAAGAAAGAAAGAAAGAAAGAAAAGAAAAGAAAACAATGTAAGGTTTTCAGTTACTTTTAACTTACACAACTCTGAGGACATACGGATTCAGCTGAACATTCTGTCAGATTCAGTGTGAAGACAGCCTGTGTATTGATTAAAAGCGTAGCTGCTGAGGTTTGACTGCATGCATTTGAATCCTGGAACTGTGCTTATTAGCTACGTGACCAGAGGCAATTTGCTTATTCTCTCTAAGCCTCAAATTCCTTGAAGTAAACTTGAAATGATCATCATTTTTTATCTCATAGGATTGTTGTGAGTTATAACAATAGAATACTTCCAAAGGACTTAGTACCTAAAACATTGTAAACACTTGATAAATATTTACAATTTTTATTATAAAACATGAGGGAATTCATTGTACAACACAGAACTCTTACATTTCCTCCTCTTTACTGTGTTCTGGTTATTTGGATTTTACACAAGAAAACAAATCATTTCCATAGACCTGAAAGCAGTAGTCTTTGGGGTATCAAGATGAGGTGATGACACTTCTGATTTACCTGTATGAACACAGAATCACCCCAATCGAAGAGTGAAAAAAAAAAACACCTCTACTGTTTCCTTAGTCATTACCAACGCAGTACAGCTAGGAAAAAAAGGAATCCATTCTATGAATGTATAATGGAGCACAAAGCCTAAAAATAATTTAGTTGACTAAATGCTAAATGGTTTCTCAAGTTCAAAAGGTTTTTGTCATTTAACCCCTCCCTGTATTAGAAGGAGCCAGCAAGTTTAATCAAAATCCTTTTATTAGAACACACTCTTTATCTGTGTAGATCACTCCAGTTAATCACTTCAGTACAACACTAAAAGACATCAAGAGAGTATGAAAAAAAAAAAGAAAAGAAAAGTGTTAAGATTAGACCACAGTGCCCTCTGCCTTATCGACTATATTTAAGAACTGTATTTGATTAATTAGCACATTTGGATCAAATAAAATATTTTTAATCCAAAGGATTTTAGTAGATTGAGCTAGGACGGTTGTGAAACTTCCAAAGTTTTATTTTCTTTTTATACTTTGTTTAGATGGGCCTAGGATATTATGTAAATCAGAATAATCAGACTTTCTGGTCATACCTGCTTTGGACGTGATCATATTAAAATTTTTTCTTAACTATGTTGCGCTGAGCTATATGCGAAGTTTTAGAAGCAGAATAAATCTGAACTATATAGAAAATTTGAAAAATTTTGTACTCAGAAGGAACTCAGAATCATATTGAGTTCACACATTTATAAAACTAAGTCCTAATCTTTGGCATTTTTCCCAATCACAGATTCATGAATATTTGTGCCATAGTTGGTAGCACACTTAATATTTATTTATTATGGTTTTAGTTTAATGCAGTGAAGTACATTTGGTCAATACAGGTTGACTTTAAAGAGAAAATTCTTATCTATTATTTCATTGAATATCTCAGCCACAAATACCTTGTTTATAGCTTGTCTTCACAATTCACTGTTGAATAAAGATCAAACTTCTTTGTCATGTCATCCATGGTTTCAGAGTACTTGTGGTCTATTTTGCTTCTAGTTTATTTGTTGTGGTAAGAATTGAAAATGAAATTTTCACACCACTGCTGTGTGACTCTTTTTTCTTAAGAGTCTTAGCCAAACAAGGACATAAATATGTTTAGCAGAAGGAGAAGCTACTTACTTTTTTTTGACTCTGTTTAACAACTTAGCAAACCAAGTCAAGTATCAGGGGGTTGACACCAGAGGATTCTCAACTACAATCACTTGATTCTTGCAATTCTTTTATTGCTTTGAAAAAAAAAAAACAACACCCAACAGTTCTTACTAATGCATCTGTTCTATAGTGAGATCCCAGTAGAAAATGAGAAATAGGCTATAAATTGTGGATAGTTTGGATAAAAAATTCAGAATATAGCACTGAAGCTAAATTCCAATAATTACGGTAGTTCTATCTTGATATATGGCTTTCAGAGAATTCTAAACTGAAAGACTGAGATTCTTTTACTCTACTGTGAAAGAATGATTTGGCTTCTTTTTAGGGAAAATATGTCCTAAATATGAGATTTGCTTTCTTTTCTATATAGGTAAAGTGTGATTGAAAAGAGTCTTCCTGGGAGGAGCTACAGGATTGCGGAGGAGTAGGGCATGGAGATCACCTTCCTCCCCACAAATACATCGGAAATATATCTATGTGTGGAACAACTCCTACAGAACACCTGCTGATTTTCTTGCCTTTTTGTTTCCTGGTGCGCGAGGGGATTAAGAGTGCCACTTAAAGGAACTCCAGAGATGGGGGCAAGCTGCGGCTATCAGCGCAGGCCCTAAAGATGGGCATGAGATACTAAGGCTGTTGCTGCCGCCACCAACAAGCAAGCACAGGACACTATCCACACCTCCCTTCCTGGGAGCCTGTGCAGCGCACCACTGCCAGGGTCCCGTGATCCAGGGACAACTTCCCCGGAAGAACACACAGCGCGCCTCATGCTGGTGCACTGTCACACTGGCCTCTGCGGCCGCAGGCTCGCCCCTCACTCTGTACCCCACCCTCCCCCCGGCCTGAGTGAGCCAGAGCCGCCGAATCAGCTGCTGGTTTAACCCCGTCCTGTCTGAGCGAAGAACAGATGCCCTCAGGTGACCTACACGCAGAGGTGGGTCCAACCCCAAAAGCTGAATGCCAGGAGCTGTGTGAACAAAGAATCGAAAGGGAAATCTCTCCCAGCAGCCTCAGGAGCAGCGGATTAAATCTCCACAATCAGCTGGATGTACCCTGCATGTGTGGAATACCTGAATAGACAACGAGTCATCCCAAATTGAGGAGGTGGATTTTGGGAGCAACAATATATATTATTTTTTCCCTTCTTCTCTTTTTGTGAATGTGTATGCATATGCTTCTGTGTGTTATTTTGTCTATACAGCTTTGCTTTTACCATGTCACCTAGGGTTCTGTCCGTCCATTTTTTTGGTTTTTGGGGTTTTTTTAGTATAGTTTTTAGCACTTGTTATCATTGGTGGATTTGTCTTTTGGTTTGGTTGCTCTCTTTTTTTAAATTACTTTTTAAAAATTATTTAATAATTATTTTTATTTTAATTATTTTATTTTATTTTATGTTATGTTATCTTTTTCTTTCTTTCTTTTTTTTCTCCCTTTTATTCTGAGCCGAGTGGATGACAGGCTCATGGTGCTCCAGCCAGCCATCAGAGCTGTGCCTCTGAGGTAGTAGAGCCAAGTTCAGGACACTGGTCCACAAGAGACCTCCCAGCTCCATGTAATATCAAATGGTGAAAATCTCCCAGAGATCTCCATCTCAACACCAAGAACCAGATCCACTCAACCACCAGCAACCTAACGTGCTGGACACCCTATGCCAAACAACTAGCAAGGTAGGAACAAAACCCCATACATTACCAGAGAGGCTGCCAAAAATCATGATAAGACCACAGACATCCCAAAACACACCACCAGACGTGGACCTACACACCAGAAAGACAAGATCCAGCCTCATCCCCCAGAAGACAGGCACTAGTCCCCTTCACCAGGAAGCCTACACAACCCACTGAACCAACCTTAGCCACTGGGGGCAGACAACAAAAACAACGGGAACTATGAACCAGCAGCCTGCAAAAAGAAGACCCCAAACACAGTAAGATAAGCAAAATGAAAAGACAGAGAAACACACGGCAGATGAAGGAGCAAGGTAAAAACCCACCAGACCTAACAAATGAAGAGGAAATAGGCAGTCTACCTGAAACAGAATTCAGAATAATGATAGTAAAGATGATCCAAAATCTTGGAAATAGAATGGAGAAAATATAAGAAATGTTTAACAAGGACCTAGAAGAGCTAAAGAGCAAACAGTGATGAACAACACAAAAAATGAAATTAAAAATTCTCTAGAAGGGATCAATAGCAGAATAACTGAGGCAGAAGAACAGATAAGTGACCTGGAAGATAAAATAGTGGAAATAACTACTGCAGAGCAGAATAAAGAAAAAAAGAATGAAAAGAATTGACAACAGTCTCAGAGACCTCTGGGACAACATTAAACGGGGACAACATTAAACACACCAACAATCGAATAATAGGGGTCTCAAAGGACAAAGAGAAAGAGAAAGGGACTGAGAAAATATTTGAAGAGATTATAGTTGAAAACTTCCCTAATATAGGATAGGAAATAGTTAATCAAGTCCAGGAAGGACAAGGAGTCCCATACAGGATAAATCCTATGAGAAACATGCCAAGAAACATTTAATCAAACTATCAAAAATTAAATACAAAGAAAAATATTAAAAGCAGCAAGAGAAAAGCAAAAAATAACACACAAGAGAATCCCCATAAGGTTAACAGCTGATCTTTCAGCAAAAATTCTGTGAACCAGAAGAGAGTGGCAGGACATAATTAAAATGCAGAGCAGAATAAAGAAAAAAAGAATGAAAAGAATTGACAACAGTCTCAGAGACCTCTGGGACAACATTAAACGGGGACAACATTAAACACACCAACAATCGAATAATAGGGGTCTCAAAGGACAAAGAGAAAGAGAAAGGGACTGAGAAAATATTTGAAGAGATTATAGTTGAAAACTTCCCTAATATAGGATAGGAAATAGTTAATCAAGTCCAGGAAGGACAAGGAGTCCCATACAGGATAAATCCTATGAGAAACATGCCAAGAAACATTTAATCAAACTATCAAAAATTAAATACAAAGAAAAATATTAAAAGCAGCAAGAGAAAAGCAAAAAATAACACACAAGAGAATCCCCATAAGGTTAACAGCTGATCTTTCAGCAAAAATTCTGTGAACCAGAAGAGAGTGGCAGGACATAATTAAAGTGATGAAAGGGAAAGACCTACAACCAAGATTACTCTACCCAGCAAGGATCTCATTCAGATTTGACAGAGAAATCAAAAACTTTACAGACAAGCAAAAGCTAAGACAATTCAGCACCACCAAACCACCTTTACAACAAATGCTAAAGGAACGACTCTAAGCAGGAAACACAAGAGAATGAAAAGACCTACAAAAACAAACCCAAAACAATTAAAGAAATGGCAATAGGAACATATATTTTGTTAATTACTTTAAATGTAAATGCTCCAACCAAAAGACAGAGAATGGCTGAATGGATACAAAAACAAGATCCATATATATGCTGTCTACAAGAGACCCACTTCACACCTAGGGACACATACAGACTGAAAGTGAGGGGATGGAAAAAGATATTCCATGCAAATGGAAATCAAAAGAAAGCTGGAGTAGCAATTCTCATATCAGACAAATTGTCTTTAAAACAAAGACTATTAAAAGAGACAAAGAAGGACACTACATAATGATCAAGGGATCAATCCAAGAAGAAGATATAAAAGTTGTAAATATTTATGAACCCAACATAGGAGCATATCAACACATAAGGCAAATACTAAAAGCCATAAAAGGCGAAACTGACAGTAACAGAATCATAGTAGGGGACCTTAACACCCCACTTTCACCAATGGACAGATCATCCAAAATGAAAATAAATAAGGAAACACAAGCTTTAATGATACACTAAACATGATGGACTTCATTGATATTTATAGGACATTCTATCCTAAAACAACAGAACACACTTTCTTCTCAAGTGCTCATGGAACATTTTCCAGGATAGATCATATCCTGGGTCACAAATCAAGCCTTGGTAAATTTAAGAAAATTGAAATCGTATCAAGTATCTTTTCCGACCACAATGCTATGAGACTAGATATCAATTACAGGAAAAATATCTGTAAAACATACAAACACATGGAGGCTAAACAATACCCTACTTAATACCCAAGAGATCACGGAAGAAAACAAAGAGGAAATCAAAAAATACCTAGAAACAAATGTCAATGAAAACACGACGATCCGGGCTTCCCTGGTGGCGCAGTGGTTGAGAGTCTGCCTGCCGATGCAGGGGACACGGGTTCGTGCCCCGGTCCAAGAGGATCCTGCATGCTGCAGAGTGGCTAGGCCCATGAGCCATGGCCACTGAGCCTGTGCGTCCGCAGCCTGTGCTCCACGATGGGAGAGGCCACAGCAGTGAGAGGCCTGTGTAACGCAAAAAAAACCCAAAAAACAAACACACAAAAAAAACCACAACAACCCAAAACCTATGGGATGCAGCAAAAGCAGTTCTAAGACGGAAGTTTATAGCAATACAACCCTACCTTAAGAAACAAGAAACATCTCAAATAAACAACCTAACCTTACACGTAAAGCAATGAGAGAACAAAAAAACCCCAAAAGTTAGCAGAAGGAAAGAAATCATAAAGATCATATCAGAAATAAATGAAGAAGAAATAAAGCAAACGATAGCAAATATCAATAAAACTAAAATCTGGTTCTTTGAGAAGATAAATAAAATTGATAAACCATTAGCCAGACTCATCAAGAAAAAAGGAAGACTCAAATCAATAGAGTTAGAAATGATAAAGGAGAAGTGACAACTGACACTGCAGAAATACAAAGGATCATGAGAGATTACTACAAGCAACTCTATGCCAATATAATGGACAACCTGGAAGAAATGGACAAACTCTTAGAAATGCACAACCTTCTGAGACTGAACCAGGAAGAAATAGAAAATATGAACAGACCAATCACAAGCACTGAAATTGAAACTGTGATTAAAAATCTTCCAACAAGCAAAAGCCCAGGACCAGATGGCTTCACAGGCAAATTCTATCAAACATTTAGAGAAGAGCTAACACCTATCCTTCTCAAAGTCTTCCAAAATATAGCAGAGAGAGGAACACTCCCAAACTCATTCTACAAGGCCACCATCATCCTGATACCAAAACCAGACAAAGCCATCACAAACAAAGAAAACTACAGGCCAATATCACTGATGAACATAGATGGAAATATCCTCAACAAAATACTAGCAAACAGATTCCAACAGCACATTGAAAGGATCATACACCATGATCAAGTGGGGTTTATCCCAGGAATGCAAGGATTCTTCTATTTATGCAAATCAATCAATGTGATACACCATATTAATAAATTGAAGGAGAAAAACCATAAGATCATCTCAGTAGATGCAGAGAAAGCTTTCAACAAAATTCAATACCCATTTATGATAAAAACCCTCCAGAGAGTAGGCATAGAGGAAACTTACCTCAACATAATAAAGGCCATATATGACAAACCGACAGCCAACATCGTCCTCAATGGTGAAAACCTGAAACCATTTCCTCTAAGATCAGGAACAAGACAAGGTTGCCCACTCTCACCACTATTATTCAACATAGTTTTGGAAGTTTTAGCCACAGCAATCAGAGAAGAAAAAGAAATAAAAGGAATCCAAATTGGAAACGAATAAGTAAAGCTGTCACTGTTGCAGATGAGATGATACTATACATGGAGAATCCTAAAGATGCTACCAGAAAACTACTACACCTAATCAATGAAGTAGCTAATCAATAAAGTAGCAGGATACAAAATTAGTGCACAGAAATCTCTTGCATTCGTATACACTAATGATGAAAAATCTAAAAGTGAAATTAAGGAAACACTCCCATTTACCACTGCAACAAAAAGAATAAAATATCTCAGAATCAATCTACCTAAGGAGACAAAACAACTGTATGAAGAATATTAGGAGTGGGAAGGGTAAGCTGGCACAAAGTGAGAGAGTGGCATGGACGTATATACACCATCGAATGTAAAATAGATAGCTAGTGGGAAGCAGCCACATAGCACAGCGAGACAAGCTCAGTGCTTTGTGACCATCTAGAGGGGTGGGATAGCGAGGGTGGGAGGGAGGGAGATGCAAGAGAGAAGAGATACTGGGATATATGTATATGTATAACTGATTCACTTTGTTATAAAGCAGAAACTAACGCACCATTGTAAAGCAATTATACTCCAATAAAAATGTTAAATAAATAAATAAAAATATGAAAAAAGAAAAGTCTTCCTAAGAAGCAACATTTGTATATCCTTCTTTGTATAACACATTTTCCTTATTGCTTCACAGTGCTAAACAACCACAGTGTTTTTTCTTACTGGAAGTGTTTGGATGGGATAGGTATTAGCAGATCCTTATGATGCATTTCTGTTCAACATGTTTTAATGCAGACAGAAAGAGATGGTATCCAGCTGGAAAAAAGAATGGTTCCTTCCTTTCTTGTTCGTCTCACAGCAATATGCAAGTGGGCTTTTTTTTGTTGTTTTTCAAGCATGCTTTCTAATTACTGATTTGAATGGTTCTGTAGATTAAAAATAAAGTTCTTAATTGAGTATAAATGAGTTTGGAAAATATCCAACCGGCAAAGCTTTTCTCTTCTAACATTTATTAGAAGAAGCTATCACATTACTGTATCTTTTAAAATCTTCTATGTTCTTGTCCTATGGGAAAAAGCACTGGGGTTTCATTGTGTATGGTCTGGGAATTAAATTAGGATGTATAAATATATTTATACAGATACCCTCCGAACAGATTTTTATCAAATTAACTACTTAATTTCTTGAAGACTCCTGAGGAACTTCACACCAGCATGACAACAGCTGCCACAAGTTTGTGGAGTTTTTTGTCTTAAATACATTTAAGACAAGTAATCATAATACTTTATGTAGCTTGGGGCAATGTGTGCATGTTTTGGAGAAGTGATAGCATGATTGAGCAATAAGCATCAGATATAGATCCAACTAATGCCTCATTCTAGATACACAGACACCTCCTCATCCAGCCAGGTATGTAACTAATTGTTTTCACTTTCCATCCTTCCAGGATTTTCTTGGATTGAGCCTAACTTTCATCGTCTATGATAATTATTCCATACACTTTCATTAAAATAGTATTAGTAAAGTGAATTGTTTCATTATTATATATCTTTCATTATTTAGATTATTTAATTTGAATATATTAATATAATGGAGAAAAGTTACATGTATATGTATTATAACAATGTAATATGTAAAGGGAGATATATACATTTGAGTAATTATGTATATATATACACATACATGTAGACACACATATATAAGGTATGGGAGTGTGTGTGTGTGTGTGTGTGTGTGTGTGTATATATATATATATACATATACATTTTATATATACATTAAAATCAGGTATTGAATGTTTGCTACTATAAACTGGAAGGTAAGGCTGCAGGTCTAATAAAAGGAAATTCCCTTGGATTCTTTAAAATAATCCATTAGGTAACACTTTTTTATAAACTGAATATCCACACTTTCCTTTCAAGATTTTTTAACTCTTCCATTCATAGGACCTAACTTTAATAGACCCAGGGTATTTCACTGATAACAGGAAGATCTGAGGGAAGATCTTCTGACTTTCACATACTTTTTGACTACTGCATTGTGCTGAATACTCAGTTTTATTTGTTCTTCAGTCTTAGTGAATCGTTACTATGAACACAGATACTAATATCAAATATACTTCTAAAATATTTAGAGAACATTTTTCTATTACTGGGTCCTAATTATAATATTGACCTGAGGCTCCTTTAAAAAAATGTATTCATGAAGCTTGCTGTAAAGTTTCACCTTAGAGTGAATTCTGTGATTTAGCAAAACAGGTATATCCAGTTTCAAATGCTTTGTGGTAGTATCATTAGGCATTGTTTTTTTCTGAATAGCATAATATTGTTGCCATAAAAAAATCTTATTGGGAGGGTGGGAGGGAGGGAGACGCAAGAGGGAAGAGATATGGGAACATATGTATATGTATAACTGATTCACTTTGTTATAAAGCAGAAACTAACACACCATTGTAAAGCAATTATACCCCAATAAAGATGTTAAAAAAAAAAATCTTATTGGTTATGAAGTCTTTTCAAGTAAGAAAACCAAGTTTCAAAGGAATTAAGTTATTTGTCCAAAATCATATTATTAGCTAATAACTTATATTAGAACTAATGACAGAACTCATGGCAGAAATAGAACTAAAGCTCAATTTCTCAAGCACCAAGGTGATGCTTTTCCTGCTGCACTGTAGCCACTCTAGAACACTGCAGGGAAGGATGTTTACTTATTTGTACAAATACTTAGTGATGGAACCCACTCTCATCTGCAAAATGTGGTAAAGCATCCCAGGTTCTAAGTGAGACTCATAAGCTTTTGGTAAACTAATTAGATTTTTTTAAACCATCCATTCTTTCAGGGACTTATTTTACTCATATTCTGATATTTTTAATACTCAGTAGATGAAATCTACAAATTGGTACACAAGAATGACTATAAGAAGAACTACTGTTTTTCAGGTAGAGAAACTGTCTGAGAAATGTGGGGAAAAAAGTGAAGAATAATGCACATTAAAAAAGCTTTTCCAGGGCTTCCCTGGTGGCGCAGTGGTTGAGAGTCCGCCTGCCAATGCAGGGGACATGGGTTTGTGCCCCGGTCCGGGAGGATTCCACATGCCGCAGAGCGTCTGGGCCTGTGAGCCATGGCCGCTGAGCCTGCGCGTCCGGAGCCTGTGCTCCTCAACAGGAGAGGCCACAACAGTGAGAGGCCCGCGTACCGCAAAAAAAAAAAAAGCTTTTCCAAAAATTGATGTCCGAAGATAGAGTGGGTGCACTAGGGCAATGAGTTCCCCATCATTGAAGGAGTTCAAGTAGCGACAGAAATACTGCTTGCCAATACCTTGTCTTTTAAAGTCATAAATTATCTGAAGTTTGCATTAGATGATTTACAGATTTCCTTCAAATTCTGAATTTCTATCTTGACATATATCTGAGTTTTCCCAGGTTGCACTTCCCATGTTTAACAAATCTACAGAAGTCATACCTCATTTGCTGTACCACTTTTGATACTGTACCAATTTTGTTTTCATGTATCCTTTATGCTTAATGAATTTAAAAATAATTTTGCAAATTCTGTGTCTTTACAAGCATGCGTAAAAATAAACAAAAGCAACACAAAAATGTAGTCTTACATATAAAGATTGGTGACTGTTTCACTTTATTATTTTCCTCTAAGGGTTACTGTATTTAAAATAGAATCAACTTGCAAAACAAACAAGAACTAATCTGCATATGTAGATTATAATTAAATATGTCATGTAAAGCAAACCAACATATTGCTTGCAAACTCTGACATTCAGATTTGTCTTCCGGATTGACTTCATTTGATAATATTTTGGGTCAAGCATTTCCAAATGCCTTTATGCCATTGGAACCCTTTGTCTTTTGGCAGGTAATCCTGCTCTGTTCAATTCTGGCCAGTTAACACGCTGGTTAGAAGGCAGTGTGCCAAGTTCAAAATGAATTGTGCCCTGGAAGAAACCCCACTAAAATGCCTTATTCTTCTTCTGAGCCTAGCAGCAAAATCAGGGTAACCAAAACGCTGCCAGGCACTAAGCTGCCTCCACAGAGGAAATTCTGGATAAACATGCCATGCAATTAACTTAAGTTTCTCAAGCTCAAATCAGTTGACAGAGAATTACTGGAGAGATCTTTGTTTCCCTATTCCTGTTTCTGTAATCTTATTAGCATACTGTGAACAGTAAAAGTCATTACTAATAATAAATTAGGTCTTAATTGTAAATGATGTTGTGAAAATTAGAAAAAAAAAGAGTTTCTGGTGTCAACATTTTCATGTGCCTGTCAGCAGTTACACAGGCAAAAATCAATACTAAGTTGTAACTCAGCAAAAGGCTTGAAAATTATCTATACCATTATTATTATTATTTTGTTGTCTCTCATAGGGACATTAGACATCTGGTTTCAAAGATAATGGCCGTAACAATTATTTGCATCATAGCCCTAGCTAACTAGATAGCTGAAAACATCTGTTATGATCTTCAGTTTCTCTAACCTGTCCCTGGAGAGACATTGATGGTTGAAATATTCTTTTCTTTTTCCTTTCTCTCTCTGCAATAATCATTTTTGCAAAATACAGATTACTTGATACTTAAGGAAATTGACTCTAATAATGCTTTTGCCTTTTTGAATTTAAAACTGGAGGAGGTGGGCATTAAGGAAAACTGTAGAAGAAAATTATCTTGCCAGAGTTGGAATTTTACTGTCATAGCTATATTGCATTGCTGTTTTAAATGATGATCATTGTTTTTCTCTGATATATTAAACTCATAAAAAGTAGAGGTACTAATATTTGAACTAACACATCAAAGATACACTAGACTGCTGTCCTTATGATTCATTTAAACATACAGGCAAAGTTATTAAACATTTTTTTTGCACTCTAATCCAGTAATTAATTAGGAAGTATTTGCGACACTACCGTGTATTAGCAGTATACTAGACTCTGGGCAACTTGGTGCATACAGAAGATGTAAGTCACATGGTCTCTTCCAGCACCTAGATTCCAAGCTTATAGAAGAGCTTTAACCCTAAACTGTAGAATATGTACAATGAATACGTACAGTGAATAGTGTGCAGCAGAGAGAAATCAGTGTGGGCAAAGGAAGTTGGAAAAGGAAGATTTTAATCTTCAATGGTCAGCACACTCATGACAGCAGCAGATCAGTCTGGGTCACCAGAGTTTGGCGCTCAATTAATATGTGCTGACTGCATAAACAAACGAATGCATGAGTGAATGAATGAAATAGGAAACTCTTTAAAAAGAAATGGAATCTGATCTGGCTTTGGAGAATGGATGTAATTTTTGTAGCTGAAGAGTATGAAAAAAGGGAGAGGAATAGCATGGGCAATGGCTTTCATGATGATGAGTGTGGGGATAGAATGAAAAGTGGGTGAAGGAGATGGGGCAGGGGTGCTCTGGAGGGTGGAAGACAGGTGGGTAGTAAAGAGAAAATACTTACTCAGGTATAAGGCTCATATGAGACAATGAGATAAATATTTTATGTTAGCATGTAGGTACATTATAGAGGTCTATAAATGATGGATTGGAGAATTGAATTATAAACCAGTTTTTAACTTACTAAAGCAAAAAATCCCCCCAAACATGAGGAACACTGAAGAAAATGGAAGTACTATGAAGTTGGTCTTGTAGGTAAGACATTGTAATAGCTTACACGAGTGTAATTAAAGTTGAAGAAATATGATTTTTGAGGGACCCTAACGGATATTTATTTAATAAGGCTTCATGACAATTAGATATGTGGAATAAGGAGAAGAAATCTCCACCACCGGGAAATGTGGATAATATTAATGAAAATTATGGTGTTGTATGATAAGAGAACTTGTTGAAATGAAAGATCACATTAGTGTTGAATGTCTGAAGTCTGAGGACTCAACCAAGCATTTGAGTAGAAATATTAATAGGTAATTGGAAATACAGGACTGGCATTCTACTGAAAGATGATATTTGAAGCTATTAAATTTACAGTAATTAGCAAAGATGGATATTGGAAAAATAAAGAATCATCTCTCAGAGTGAATAGTATTTATATTTGTTTAAATTACAAATCAGTTTTGGAATGGTTCCAAATATATTTGTTTCATGTCAAGTTATTTTTGTTGTTAGCAGTGTTCTGGAGGTTTCACTGTAGTGTTAACTTTATATGACCTCCCCTGTATAGAGAAAACCTACAAACTTGATCAAATTATAGTTACCATAACTCCAACATTTTACATGTAGTGAAGCTATTAGAATTTAAGGATAAATTAGTGCCGAAAAGCTGTATATTAATGTTTATTCTTATAATAATAATGCCTTGAATCTGTATAATAATAAAATTTACAAATAATGCATTTATTTAATAAAACAAAATCATATTTCTGTTTTTATATTTCCCCAATGATATCAATATTTCTTGACTAACTTTTTTTCACCTTTCTGTGCTGTGAGATTGGATGAAGCTCATTCTCTCTTTATAAATGTTCTTCAAATTCAACCTGCTGTGAGCCTAGGTTAGGATAATTGAACTCAGGAGAATATTTTAAAGTGTAAGAAAAAATAGGGCAGCAAGAAAACATATGGTATCCTAATTATGCTGTAGACTTTTTTAATCTTTCCTCTCTCCCTCCCTCTCTCTCTCTCTCTCTCTCCCATGATTTCTTTCCCCAGTCCACATGCATAACTGGTTCTGTCACAAACAGGCTTTGTAGATGGAGCAACAGCAACATTCATTTACCTGTGGACAATTGGTATTTGGACTTTCAATTGCATTTATTAGGTATCTAGGATTTTGGAAGTTACAACCCAATACCTGTTCAGAAACTCTCTGTCAATAGGAGCTCCAGTTTATAACTGACCAGACATTGGAGAATTCAAGAACTCTGAATATGGAACATTGTTTACAATAAAAATCATTGCACTTAGGTAACATAGTTTCACATGGGCTTTGGTTTTAATACCACAGAAATATATTGTAGGCTTTTTATTTATTTTTAATAAGATTTAGGTTTCACATGGTGTTACTCATCTATCATTTTACTGAATAGACATAAATACTCTGAATCTGTAATACTCCAAAAGCATAATCAATAATAAAATTCAATTTGAAATAGTCATCTGCACACTACATATTAAATATAGGTCATATTTAGGTTTGCGTAGTTTCCACGTAGGTTATTCCTCCAGGTTTCAAGAATTGTTGGTTCCATGACAAGTGAATTCAGCAAGGTAGCAGGATACATGATTAACAAACAGAAATCAGTTGTGTTTCTTTATAATAATAATGAAATATCAGAAATGGAATGTAAAAAACAATACCTTTGAAAATCACAACCCCCAAAATAAAATACTTAGGAATAAACTTCACCAAGGAGGTGAAAGGCTTACATACTGATAACTATAAAACTTTAATAAAGGAAACTGAAGATGATTCAAAGAAATGGAAAAATATCCCATGCTCTTGGATTGGAAAAATTAATATTTTTAAAATGGCCATACTACCCAAAGCAATCTACAGGTTTAATGTGATCGCTACCAAATTACCCAAGACATTTTTCACAGAACTAGAACAAATAATCCTAAAATTTATATGGAACCATAAAAGACCCAGAATTTCCAAAGCAATCCTGAGGAAAAAGAACGAAGCAGAAAGCATAACCTGCTAGGCTTCAGACAATACTACAAAGCTACAATAATCAAAACAGAATGGTACTGGCACAAAAATAGACATATGGATCAATCGAACAGAATAGAGAGTCCAGAAATAAACCCACACACCTACAGTCAATTAATCTTCAACAAAGGAGGCAAGACTATACAATGAGGAAAAGATAGTCTCTTCAGCAAATGGCACTGGGAAAGCTGGACAGCCAAATGTAAATCAATGAAATTAGAAAACATCCTCTCACCATACACAAAAATAAACTCAAAATGCTTTCAAGACTCAAACATAAGACAGGACACCGTAAAACTCCTAGAAGTGAATGTAGGCAAAACATTCTCTGACATAAATCATACCAATGTTTTCTTAGGTCAGTCTCCCAAGGAAATAGGAATAAAAATAAATAAATAAACAAATGGGACCATATCAAACTTACAAGTTTTTGCACAGCAAAGAAAATCATAAACAAAATGAAAAGGCAACCAACAGCATGGGAGAAAATATTTTCAAACAATATAACTGACAAGGGCTTAACTTCCAAAATATACAAAAAGCTCATACAACTCAACAACAAAAACAAAAAAACCAATCCAGAAAAGTGCAGAGACTTAAATAGGCATTTCTCCAAAGAAGAAATATAGATAGCCAATAGGTACATGAAAAGATGCTCAACATCACTAATTATTAGAGAAATGCAAATCAAAACTAAATGAGGTATCACCTCATACCAGTCAGAACGGCCATCGTTAAAATGTCTACAAACAATAAATGCTGGAGAGGGTGCAGAGAAAAGGGAATCTGCCTACACTGTTGGTGGGAATGTAAGTTGGTGCAGCCACTGTGGAAAACAGTATGGAGCTCCCTCAGAAAACTAAAAACAGAATTACCATATGATCCAGCAATCCCACTCCTGGGCATATATCCAGACAAAACTATAATTCAAAAAGATTACATGCACCCCTATGTTCATAGCAGCACTATTCACAATAGCCAAGACATGGAAACAACTTAAATGTCCATTGACAGATGAATGGATAAAGAAGATGTGATGCATATATACAATGGAATACTACTCAGCCATAAGAAAGAATGAAATAATGCCATTTGCAGCAACGTGGATGAAGCTAGAGATCATCATACTAAGTGAATTTAGTCAGAAAGAGAAAGACAAATACCATATGATATCACTTATATGTGGAATCTAAAATATGACACAAATGAACCTATTTAAGAACCAAAACAGAATTACAGAGATAGAGAACAGACTGGTGGCTGCCAAGGGGGAGGGGGTTGGGAGAGGGAGTGGGAGTGGGAGGTTGAGGTCAGCAGATGTAAGCTTTAATATATAGAATGGATAAACAACAAGGTCCTACTGTATAGCACAGAGAACTATATTCAATATCCTGTGATAAACCATAATGGAAAAGAATATTTTAAAAAGAATATATATATATGTATAACTGAATCACTCTGCTGTACAGCAGTAATTAACACAACATTGTTAATCAACTCTACTTCAATTGAACTATACTTCAAAGAATAAAAAAGAAGAATTGTTGGTTCCAAACTAGTCCCTATACATGGAAGGCAGGAAAAGATGGAGGACAGAGGCGGTAACTCCAGACTCTAGGTGACAGGTTTAATAAGCAAGGGAACTTACTAACAAGGCTTGTCTTGAGGGGCCACAAGTCTAATAGATCTCTGTACCTGTCCACTAGAATCTTAAAAGGCATTAACTGGGTTCAATCATGTATATTATCCAGATGGTCTTAGCAACACCTTACTCTCTGAAGGCTGTGTTCTTGGAACAGCTCACACTGTGTGAACGGTGGGCAGAGTGTACATTCCAAGGATGGGGAGGGGTGAGGAGCCTTCCATTACCCAGGTCTGGTTCTCAGATCAACTTGCAGTCACTCCTTCTGAGCTCTCCCTCCATCTTGGATCTTTCTCAGACTGTACCCATTCTCAGGGTTTGTCAGTTTTCCCATCAGCAATGAATTGCCCAACATCATAAATGTCTTGTCCCACAACTGGACTTAGCATGGATATCAGTGGCCCATACCAGGTGCTGGGGGTGACTTTCATTTCTGCAGTGAACGTGGCCCAATCAGGGCCTTCACAAACAGGGGTACAGATTGATCCCAAAGAATTTGTTGTACTTCCTCTATAGACTTCCAGGGTCCCATATGCCCAGGGACGTCCCCCTCATTGGGTCAATCCTCCCTGCAGGCCAGAATAATCCGGTCTGTAAGGGAGTGAGTACCTTGAACCCCTGAAGTGCCGTGCAGTGCTGCCAGGGGGCAGTGTGTGATGATGTCGCACACTTCCTCCTCCCCAGTCAGAGAGATGCCATCGCCTCCCACATCCCGTACACACTAACCATTCCTCAGTACTTTACCTGGCCTTTTGCTCAACCTTGGCACCAATACCAATAAGCTCATTGGGAGTGTATTCTCTTATCATGAACATTAACTGAACTGGCTGCCCCACTGCCTGGGGTTGTTGTTGCCGTGCTTTTCCTTTTCTTCTTACTAGCCATAGGGCATTTAGGCTGCTTCCTCATCAATCAGAGCATCCTCCTCTTCACTCTCCCGACTCTCCCAGGGATTCTGCCTCTTATGGTCCCAATCAGGCTTTGTCATAAATGCTCGGACCTTAATTCATGGCAGCTTGTGCCCTCCTAGCTTTGCAAAATGGCACGCTTAGGTCTCCAACTTATTGTCCTTCTCTCCCACCTTGTCTCCTGGCCCCGCACCTAGCAGTAGTGGACAACTGCATGTCCTTCTCTAACCTCAGCTTTTCTTCCAACTCTCTAACCAGAGCTTCAGTCTAGTTGGGCCTCAGTGTCCAGCGAAATGTCCACAGTAGAGACCCGCCCACTTCATGGCCATGCGTTTTCCTTCTTTGCGGCAGTACACTATGTGGAGGTGCTCAAACAAAGGCATCAAAGCAGCCAGCACTTTCGGGGCATCCGTGTACTCAAGCATCTAACCTATGGGCCATCCCTCCTTACACAGAGGTCCATAGCCAGCTTGAGATTTCTCCCAGGGATGCCTCTTTCCCAAGGTCCATTTCTTTGGTCTCCTGGCTGGCTCATCAATCAAGCTCAGGAGCTTCCAGGGTGTAACATGAAACCACCCCTCCTACATGAAGAGCAGGAAGAGACTGAAGAAAGAGGCAGACCAATCCAGATTGGTAGGTGGCAGGTTTAATAAGCAAGCGGACTTACTTAGAAGGCTTGCATTGGGCACTGCAAGACAAGTAGATCTTCACACCTCCCCACCAAATCTTAACAGTTTATGTAGTGACCTTAACTGGGTTTAGTCACATATACCATCCAGGTGGTCTCACCAACACATTCCTCTCTCAAGGCTGTGTTCTTGGAACAGCTCCCACTGTGGGAACAGTAAACGGACTGTACATACCAAGGACAGGGGAAGAAATGAGGAACCTCTCATCACCCAGGTCCAGTTATCAGGTCAATTGGCAGTTATGTCCTCTTGATGACCTCCTCCAATAAGAATAAGATTGCGATAAGATTATTTTTAAAAATTAAAGCCTAGGGCTTCCCTGGTGGCGCAGTGGTTGAGAGTCCGCCTGCCGATGCAGGGGACACGGGTTCGTGCCCCGGTCCGGGAAGATCCCACATGACGCGGAGCGGCTGGGCCCGTGAGCCGTGGCCACTGAGCCTGCATGTCCGGAGCCTGTGCTCCGCAACGGGAGAGGCCACAACAGTGAGAGGCCCGTGTACCACAAAAAATAAAAAAATTAAGGCATATATGAAAATATGTTCCACATCATATGTCATCAGAGACAGGCAAATTAAAACAACAAAGAGATACCATTACACACCTATTAGAATGACCAAAATCCAGAACACTTACAGCATCGAATGCTGGTGAGGATGTGGAGCAACAGGAACTCATTCATTGTGGGTGGGTACAGAATGGTACAGACACTTTGGAAGAAAATTTGGAGGCTTCTTATGAAACTAAACATACTCCTACGATATGGTCCAGACATTGTGCTCCTTGCTATTTACCCAAAGGATATGAAAACATGTCCACTTGAAAACCTGCACACATATTATTAACAGCTTTATTCATAATTATGAAAACTTGGAAGGAAGTAAGGTGTTCTTCAGTAGGTGAATAGATAAACTGTGGTACCTTCAGACAATGGGGTATTAGAGCCAAAAAAAGAAAAGTTATGGTGGAATCTTAAATACATATTACTAAGTGAAAGAAGCTAATCTGAGAAGGCTACATACTGTACAATTCCAGCTATAGGACATTCAGGAAAAGGCAAAACTATGGAGAGAGTAAAAAGATCAGGGATTGCCAGAGATGGTGGGGGAGACAAATAGGTAGAATGCAGAGGATTTTTAGGGCAGTAAAAAGAGTCTATGTGATAATATAATGGTGTATACGTCATTCTACATTTGTTCAAACCCACTGAATGTGCAACATGAAGAAGCCTTAGGTAAACTATGGACTTTGGGTGATTATGATGTGTCAGTGTAGGTTCATCCTTGGTAAAAATGTACAGTTCTGGTGAGTGATGTTGATAATGAAGGAGTCTTGGGAGTAGGGGATATATAAGAAATCTGTACGTTCCTCTCAACTTTCTATTGTAAACCTAAAACTGCTCTGAAAATAATAATAAATAAAGTTTAATAATAATAATAAAGTTTAAAAACTTAAAGAAAAGGTAAATATTGGTTCACAATGCTTGAGGTGAGCTATATGTATAAGTGGTTTATTTCTGAAGTAGTTAAAAAATATATTGCTCTTGGAACCATTATATTATTTCAAATCAATATTGTAGGGTGTGCTGTAACTTCGGATGTTTTTATAACAATTTGTGCATGAGTGATATATTCAATTTTGTTAATTGTAAAATAATATCATTAGGAGAATTTGGCAAGTTTTGTAACACAGTCAAAGAGGAAAAAGGAGAATATATTTGATGGATTTTATATCATTTTGGCTGCTAGAGTTGTAGTCCCTTCTCTGAGGAAGCAATGAGGTAATCAGACATTTTCATACCCTGGGTAAAGTATTCTTTGATACATTAAATATCCTTTGCTACATTTTTTACTTACTAAAGCAACTGGTGAATTCTAATGTACTCTGAGGTACTGGTACACTGATAATTAAAAGGAGTGTCCTTAACAATTCCCAGGGGTAGATTGATGTAAAGGTAGCTTTTATTTAAAGTTAATAAGTTGGTTATCTACAAAACCTAAACAGACTCACAGACATAGAGAAGAGACTTGTGGTTGCCAAGGGTGAGGGGGTGGGGGAGGGATGGACTGGGAGTTTGGGATTAGCAGATGCAAACTATTATATATAGGATGGATAAACAACAAGGTCCTACTGCATAGCACAGGGAACTATATTCAATATCCTTGATAAACCGTAATGGAAAAGAATATAAAAAAGAATATATATATAATATATATATACATACACACACACACACACACATATATATATATAACTGAATCACTTTGTTGTTCAGGAGAAATTAACGCAACATTGTAAATCAACTGTACTTTGATTAAAAAAAATAAAGTTAGTAAGTTGGCTTCTGATTTGTCAATCACACTCTTATGGATTTGACTAGTGTTTCTAAGTCCCCCAGAGACTGATCAACATTATAAAAACTGATAGAACTGAGTTTTTGAATATACAAAGGTGAGCAGCACACCCTAGATGCCCATTATGGGACCAATTTATTGTTCTTATTTTTGAACATCTGTATTAACAACAGAGAAGAAAACAGAAAACTAATTGAGAATTTTAAACTTAGATTTTAAAAAATTACAATAAAATATATTCAAATAAGAATAACTATGAAGATAAAATTATGAAAAATCCATTCTCACAGAGAAAACAATATATTTAACATGTTAGCTCTAATAATATGCAGACAGTAGGATGAATGAAGGCAATCTAAAGGTTATCTGTGGGCTTCCCTGGTGGCGCAGTGGTTGAGAGTCTGCCTGCCGATGTGGGGTTCGTGGGTTCGTGCCCTGGTCCGGGAGGATACCACATGTTGCGGAGCGGCTGGGCCCGTGGTCCATGGCCGCTGAGCCTGCACGTCCGGAGCCTGTGCTCCGCAATGGGAGAGGCCACAACAGTGAGAGGCCCGCGTACCGCAAAAAAAAAAAAAGGGTAAAGGTTACCTGCAAACCTCATGAAAGATCATCCTCTTGCCTTCCTCTTGTCTGTCTTTGATAGAAATGATGAGGACAAATGAAATCACTAAAATAATAGTATCAGGGGAAAATGTGGTGGTCAATGGTGATCAACCATTTAGATTATCTACCACCTATTATTCTAAGACTGAACATTTGGAAGACAGATTTCCGTGTTTAGTAATCCAGGTAAATATTTTAAATTTGTTGACCAAAAGTCAAAAGTCTCTTATTTACTGTTTTGCTATATATGCCTAAACTTTCCTCTCTCCCCAGTCATATAACCTGTTATTTTCATTGTTCTCCTTACAGTATTAACTTTTTACTACAGCAGTGTGTTTGTTATGTTCATTTTTACTTTGGCATTTTTACACTTACATTTGTCACTGACAATAAGATGTCAGTGTGAACTTTAAGTTCTATGCACAAATATTCTTGATTGTCTCTGCTATTCAACTGGTTTATGATGTAGGAATCTGTTAATGTATTCTTATTAAATATGTACTCGTTTCTTATGTTTACCCTTCTTCATCCATATACTTATTTTCTTACTTACTACTAAATAATCAAGAAGTCAAAGGAAGGATAAATTAACGTTTTAATTTCTTTGGGCTTTACCTAGTTCTCCTGCTATTTAAATTGTTTAACTCTGTATTGGTTCATCTTAGTGAACCAAGGAAAGCACATCCATTCCTGTCTAATACTGGAGAGAAAACTGATGTATTTCAGCACCTTCAATATGCAGATACTTTACCTTACATCTACCTTTATCCTCACAACAACTCAAAAACTGATACCATTTTCTTTAAGTAAGTGAGGAAACTGAGGCTTAGAAAGTTTCAACAAAGTGTTCAAAGTTATCTGCATTAGGAGGAGAAGGGGTGATTTACCTTTAGTCTCGTTCATTTCAAAGTTTGTGATTTTTTCCATAAAATCTGTGGTTCATAAATTTACATCTTTTATATAATGCCATCCAAATTGTTTTTGTCTTATCCACTTATGAACTATATTATTTACTATTTCTGTACACACCTTGTTCTATTTACTACTGTATTTTAATTAAATCAATTTAGTTTGAAATGAAATGTTATCATTCTCATAAACTGAAAAAATATCCTCATATAAATAGACTGTAATTGTAACAATAAATTTAATGACAAGAAAATAATGCTGGCTGCCAAATGTTTGGAGCCCAAGAGAATCTTTGTTAAAAATAGAGATTAACAAGTGATAGAGAAATGTTAAAAACATATTAGCTCCAGATGGGACTTTTATATTTGAGTTCATCAGAAAAGAATTAATGGAATTGATAAAGGAGTATCTTTCTCCTTAGGTCTCTTTCTTAGGTCTTTCTCTTTTTTCAATAATTTTTAATGATCTGTCCATGGGCTACCTAAGACCATCCAGAATTCACAGTATTTATGTCTCACAATTGGCAAATGCAGTACTGAATCATAAGATTCAGAAGGAATCAAAGACTCTTTTGGGTCCTCACCTCTGGAGTCCTGAATCACTAATTACCACCTCTACTGGTTAGTGTATTTGCTACACAGCTTTGACAGGGTCATTAGACAATAGATATTTGACATCATGAAGGACTCCTGGAAAATGCTTCTAACTATTAGCATTTGAGAGAGAGCGTTATGCTGTATTTTAATGATTGGACCCATTAACTCAGAATCAGTAAAGTCTTCATTAGTAGGTAAAATAAGAATCAGTTTGAAGTGTCTCTTCTATGTGCCTTTCACAGGTCTATGATAATCTGTTTTCCAGCCCAAAGTTTAGGGTATTAAATAGAATCATAGAATCAGTGTAAAAATACATTCCTAGCAATTAAAAACTGGAGAAAACTTTATAAATTAGGTAATATCACCTCCTGTTAAGAAAGGTATGGAAACTGAAGTATAAATAGATGAAGTGATTGCCCAAGGTCACATGCTAATTAAGAACAAAGCAGTAACTAGAGATTATTTCCCGTTACTTAAGCTTTTTCCCAGTATACTTCAGGACTATATTTACTCCTTGTACAAAGAATGGAAACAGCAACAAAAATAACAAAACAGATGGAGGTTTTCCTAAGCTCAAACTGTCTGATAAAATCTGAATACAGAAAGATGGGCCATGTATTTATCAAATTTCCTTTCCATAAATAAATATGTTGCTTCCAAACTTTAATTTGCTACTTCAAGATATATCTGACTGTCTGCATGGAATTGTATATTCTACTGTTAAGGTTATATCACCAAACACATTGCACTCTTTGTTAATTGTAGGCCCAAGATTGATTAAAGTAACCAACAGATTTGGAAGTGCTAACCAAACTAGAGCTTTCCTATTACAGCATGTTAAAAATCATCACAAACCATAGGAATATTGCATGCATGATTGAAACTGCCATCCAGCAGTATCTTGAGCCATAACTTCTACTTTAACTGTCACCAGATACTCTGAAGATTACTTTTTCAAATGCAGCTTTTTAATTAAGTCAAGTTTTATATAGAAAGTAAAGAGACACAGGCTGAATGTACACAGAACTGGTGAGCTGACCTCCCAGTGGTAACCCTTGGGGAGGGGAGCTGTGCATTGTAACAACTACATCTTTTGCAGCCCATCAGATTGGGTACATGTCACATTAATTCAAGCACCAAGACAATTAACTACCTTGGTGTTACCAGTAGCTTATCTAGACTAGGCTTATCTATATCCATATGACAATTGTTTGCAGTAATTTTTAATAATGTGATGAGTTTGCCAATAGAAAGTTTAGTAAATACTTCCATAAGCAAATCTTCAATGTGGACATGAGTATCTTAATAAGCTATTGGTTCTGCCTTTTGTTCATATATATAGCTACATATTTGGAATAATTTCTTAGATAAAAGCTTCTCCATTGGATTTCAATATACTAGATTCTTATTTCACTTTTAAAATAATCTTCATTTATATGAAGATTAAAAGTAGAGTCAGTGTGGGGAGATTGGTAACATTCATGTAATAGGTATGGACAGAGAAGAAAAATTGGCAATATTCAAAAAGCCAATAATATTTTTTCACATTCTTTTCTTCAATAGAATGTTTTAGATTCCCTCATACAATGCTATAATCATATAATTCTATGCAAATATTATTAACTCTAGTTTGGAACATGCTTTACATAAATGAAGAAAATAAGAGAGAGAAAATACTGTTTTCATTGTTTCACTTTTGAATTCTTGTTTTAAACGAACTGTATTGATTCTATTCAATCCGGAGAGGCTCTTTATAATGCATATGTTATTTAAACTTTAAAGAAAAGTTTTTATTACAATGTATATGTAGAAACATATAATATCTAGCTATATAATACGTAATAAAAAAAATTATTATTATTATTTTTTTGGCGGTACGTGGGCCTGTCACTGCTGTGGCCTCTCCCGTTGCAGAGCACAGGCTCCAGATGCGCATGCTCAGCGGCCATGGCTCACGGGCCCAGCCGCTCCGCGGCACACGGGATCCTCCCGGACCGGGGCACGAACCCGCGTGCCCTGCATCGGCAGGCGGACTCTCAACCACTGCACCACCAGGGAAGCCCTAAAAAAACATTCTTAACTAATGCCCCAAAGCATAATTTGTACGTAATAAAAAAACATTCTTAACTAATGCTCCAAAGCATAATTTAAACATTTTATTATGTATGACTATTTAATCTCTTGATCATTTTCCCTATCTCTGTGTTTTAACACTCTGCATCTCCTCAAGTACTCTTCTCTTCCCATTACCAAATTCTGAAGTACCGTTCTTAGATCAGATCAAGGCCAAGAGCAAGGAATGAGGGTGGAAAGCAGCTGATCTCTTTTGGTAAGAACAGAGAGTGTAAGAGATATCATTGAATATATTTTTGTCACAAAAATATTTTTATGAAAAAAGACAAAGATTATATTGAGCTTAGTAGCATACTGCAATTATAACTTGATTTTTTAGGGAAATTAGTAAATTAGTTTTGCTTTAGTATCAGCCTGTTAACTTGCTTTAGTCACTTAAATTAGTTAAATGGGTACTATGATTTATTTTGGCAGAAATTTTTTGATGCTGCTTTGAAAAACAAGTAATAATAGTTCTTGGAGCTCTTTTTTTTAAAAGACAGAATACAGTAATTATTCCTCAAACCAGATACAATGCTTATGATCTATAGTTTTTTAATTTGATATTTATTTTTCTATTATTTTTAGACAACCATGATTGACAACATATGCTTGACTATCAAAACTCCAAATGTTTCTAATTATCTTATAATTAATACTACGTGGGGAGTTAGATTGTTAATCCCTAAATACACTGGGAAAAATGGTAATTACATATAATGTTAAATTCTACTTGCTTCAGGTTTAATTATGTTGTATAGGTTTCTTTTCTTTTTTTTTTTTTTGGATTTTGAAAACAACTTTTTATTATGGAAACGCCAAACGTTTACAAAAATAGAGAAAATAGTTTAACGAGCAGCTAATTGCAGCTTCACCAATTTTCAGCTCATCAATGTGTTTCATCTATGCCCCAACCCAATTCCCTGTGCTTCTGTGAATTATTTTTAAGCAAACTCCAGATCGCTCCATCACTTCATCAGTAAATACAGTCAATTCTCATTTTTCTGTGTATCTATGTTCTATAAATTCATCACAAACACTGAATTAGCAAATACTGAACCATTGCTCATGGGGGAAAAACAGGGTTAGGTTCCTGCAAGCCTCTGGTCACCTTGTGGACAACTAGTCAATACATAGCCTTGTCTTACGTGTGTCTGTTTAAAGACACCTGATATAATATATAATTTTGATTTGTTAACATTGAACTCAAGGTCATAACACTGACTTCATTTACACTGAAACACCCTCTGGGGAACAAAAATGCCATAGCTGAATTAACACCTACAGATGACTAAAGGAAGGTCTTTTCATACCAGCGTTTCTCAGGACTTGTGAGTAATCTTCTAGTTAAAATTGAGTCAAAAAACATTGTTCGGAACCTGCTGCATGCAAGGTAATTTGTGTGATAGATTCCATCTTATCTGAGCCAAAGTGTTAATGTTATCTACAATTATAGAGCAACATTCGTTGAAATAAATTGAACCAAAAAATCACTTTTTTCCCAAAATTCTTTTCAAAGTATAACTTTCAAGCATATTAGAACACATAGAGACTGTTATATGTTATACAGAGCAATAAAGCAGCCCAAAAATATAGCTGCAGAGAAAAACTGGAGAAGAAACCTCTTATTTCAACTAAGTTAAGCAAAATGTCCTTTCTAACCTTCTTAATAGAACCCTCCCGTTTTAAATTGAGTCATTCTGAGTACCTGAGTTTCATGTTTTATAGTTTTATAATTTGTAACGTCTGGCAAAGATCAAGGTTTCTCACTTTTCACCTCACAGATGTCCTTGCAAACTGGAACAAGGTTTAAATGGTTTACATACATATAATACTTCATTAGTGCCTAATTAAAAATACATCTGACAGCTGGCAGACAATGAGGTGTTTCAGATAATCCAAGGGAACTGATCAAGGATGGAAAATTGTGCTTGTACCACTTATATGAATTCATGGAATTCATTTTTCATTTTTAGGAATGGGTTTTCTTCTCCACCAACCGTATACATTTTGTATACATGTTGTTACTGACATATTCATTCTGCATTTAGAGTACATGTTGTATTTTAATAGGAGTATGTGGATTATTTTTCTATTAGAAGTTCTTAGAAAAAAGTGAAAATGAAAGATCTTTTTAAATGTCCTGAATTTGATCCCTTTTTTCCTCTCTTTCAGCTTTACTGAGGTATAACTGACAAATAAAATTGTAATATAATATTAAAAGTGTACAATGTGATGATTTGATATATGTATATATTACAAAAGGATTCCCACCGAGTTAACTAACATATCCATCACTTCTTATATTTACCTTTCTTTTTCTTTTGGTGAGAACGCTCAAGTTCCTCTCTTAGCAAATTTCAATTATACAATACAATGTTATCAACTATAGTTGCCATGTTATACATTAGATCCTCAGACTTACTCATCTTATAGCTGAAAGTTTGTACCTTTTTATCAATCTCTCCCTATTTCCCCCACCTCCCAGCCCCTGGCAACCACTTTTCTACTCTCTTTCTATGAGTTTGACTTTTCAAAAATTATTCCACATATACGTGATACCATGCAGTGTTTGTCTTTCTCTGTGGAGCTTATTTCACTTAGCATAATGCCCTCCAGGTTCATTCATGATGTGGCAAATGGAAGGATTTCCTTATTTATTTTTTTATTTTTGGCCATGCCATGGGGCTTGCGGGAATCTTAGTTCCCTGACCAGGGATCGAACCTGGACCCTGGCAGTGAAAGTGCCAACTCCTAACCACTGGACCGCCAGGGAATTCCCTCCTTGATCCTGATTGCCTGTTAGCTAACATTAGCTACATGTTATATGGGTTTGTCTTCTATATTTGTTAAGGTTTTACTTGATCCCTGCCCTCAAGTGTTTATATATTTTACTGCTAATGAAATAAATAGGGAGTTACCAAGGATATCATATTAGGGTTCTTCAGAAAAATGGAACAGAATGAGGTAGTTTTGACATATGATTAACATTTATGTCCATAGATTTTGAGTAGATCAGACTACCCTCCATAACATGGGTGGGCCTCAACAAATCAGCTGAAAGCCTTAAGAAAAAAGACTCCCCTGAAGAAAAAGAAAATCTGCCTCCTGACTGCCTTTGGACTTGAGCTGTCACATCATCTCTTCCCTGGGTCTTAAGCATGTCAGCCTGCCCTGCAGATTTCAGACTAAAATAAATCTCTCTCTCTCTCTCTCTCTCCCTCTCT
>NW_020172492.1:7282946-7284713 GCF_003031525.2 Neophocaena asiaeorientalis asiaeorientalis
TATATAAATCTGCTCAACATCACAAAATAATGAAAATAATGGCTGAGTTCACACATAAAATACAAGTTGATGATGTTTAGATTTTAAACTTTGTGTAGTATCAAGCTTAAATTAAGTACTGGAAGAAGTGAACTGGAAACACTAGAAATCACTAAATAACAAATTGCAGCCACGTAGTTTATTTTCAGAGGAGGAAAAATCTGAGGTGGGATGGGTCATACTAAATCATTGGCATCATTCCCGACAGAGGCTCGGCATAGATGGTCTCAAATCCTTAGCAACTTATCTTTCTTTAAAAACAATAAAGGCCCTCAGAATACCTACCCACACCCAGTGGATTTGAGATGCAACTTGGAAATTTACATTTTTAAAATGTGTTTTTTTTTTTTTTGAAACCAGGTTCTGAGACACAGTCTATAATAGCTTTGTCTAATCGACCTTTCTTCAGTGATAGAAGTGTTTTATATCTGTGTTGTCTGAAATAGTAGCTACTAGCCCCATGTGGTTACTGAGCACCTGAAATGGGACTAGTGGAGCTGAAGAACTGAGCTTTAAACTTTATTTAATTTTAATTACTTTAGATTTAATTTGTTACTTTATTATACAGAGCAGTATGGAAAATGGAAGACTTTTTTTAGCAGCCGGAAAACACATCAGAAAGAACACAGAGGGAAACAAACATAGCTTAAATGTACAAGAGGGATTTAAATATGTCTAGCAAAGTATAGAGGCTGATTAAAAATTAAATAAAAACTCAGTATCTAGTGTAAATTGTACAAACGTATGAGGAGAGCCAACAGAAGAAGATTTGCAGTACCTGTGAGGAGCCCTTAAGAGAGGACTCAGCTGAAGGAATGAAATACCATGTTGAACCTGCCCCCGAACCTCCTTGTCAGTGCAGAGAAAGAATTCAAAACTATCTAGCTGTTGGATATATGAGTCCTTGACATAGAAGGCACTGAAAAAGAGAACTGAAAGAACTACTTTATCTGAGTCTATAATTTAGAGTACAAACCATACTCTGAGAGTTAAACCACATGGAAAGAATTGTTTTTCCCTAAGATATACTCAGAATGTGATGAATGGTACAACAATTGCAATATAGTAACTGAGTTTTAGGATTATTTTAGTTGTAAGTCACAGGAAACTCAAATTATCTTTAAGCAGCAAAAAAGAAAGATTTGGTTCATATAATTGAAAACTATAGTGGCTGCAAAGCCTTCATACACCATTTGTTTTACAGAACCAAGCAATATATAAAGAATTGGCGTTGGTCCATTTCGTGAGTGCTTTCCTCAAAGCTGGCTTCACTTAACTGTCACCAGAAGTAGATTCAGAGTATTGTTTTCTCACGTTCAAGACCAGGTGAAATGAGGGTGTATTTCTCTACACTTTCCAGTAAAAGCTCCAGGATTAGGACTGAACTAACTCTAAAGACACATTCCTGTAAATTAACTTATCACTTTGGCTGGTTTGTGGTGTTCCGTGGCCAGACTTGGCCATGTGCCCACCTCTGGAGGTGGGGGTAAAATGCACATGGACTCAGAGAAGGGTTGTTCTCTAAGGCAAACACGATGGTATTTTTCTAAAGGAAGAGAGAATGAATGCTCAACAGCCAGCGCTTAACTCTGTCGTTGGAGGGCCCCATGTAAACCGCTCTTTGAAATAGGAAAGAATGGAACCTCAGTTGGAAGAATGTCAGGAAAAGCAATGATGCCAGGCAGAATCACACACACTGTCAGTGGCTCTTTTTTTTTTTTTTTTTTT
>NW_020172492.1:7284788-7464676 GCF_003031525.2 Neophocaena asiaeorientalis asiaeorientalis
TTTTTTTTTTTTTTTTTGCGGTACGCGGGCCTCTCACTGCTCCGGCCTCTCCTTGCGGAGCACAGGCTCCGGACGTGCAGGATCAGCGGCCATGGCTCACGGGACTAGCCTCTCCGCAGCATGTGGGATCCTCCCGGACCGGGGCACAAACATGTGTCCCCTGCATCGGCAGGCGGACTCTCAACCACTGCACCACCAGGGAAGCCCCGTCAGTGGCTCTTGATAGGAAAATTGTTCGTGAACATAGGTAAAACATCCCGCTGGGCAAATTAATTCACACTTGTGAGATACTGGGAATGTTGAAGAGTTTGCACTGATAAATTGAGGCAAAGAGCCAGGAAAATGTGTCATTTACTAATAATGAGATCTTAGTACATTGTATATGAATGAGTAGTAGAGATTTATAATTTCAGATTATAAAACCAAATGTATGTGGAATTTGCTTGGGGCTAATTTCCAACATGTAGCTAGAGCATGAAGGAAAATAATCCTAAATTGACAATACAAGAGGAATTTAGCCAGATTGAAGTGTTTATTATTACATATATGCATACACATATCTATCATTTAATTTTAAAAAATAGTTCCTCTATATGTTTATATAATTTTAAAGCATTTTGATGTAAACATTATTATCCCTTATATACTGAAGGGGAAATTTAGGCTTAAAAAAATATTGTTTCACATAGAATTGTTGTCTTCTAACACAAAATCCTATCATTTTTCAATAGACTTTACAAATGTGATAAACTACTATAGGAATTAAAGCAACAATGTGATACAGATAGAGATTAAGGAAGGTTCTAGATGTAATTTACTTGAAGTAGAGTAAAATGAAAATACTCTGGCATAAGGAATTTATAAAGAGTTTTGTTATACTATATAGGCTTCTAAGGAAAATAAATGTAAAATTAAAAAATAGATGAAAAATAGAGAGAGAGAGGGTAAAAGAGGGATCACTCAACTGTTTTAAGAAACAAGTAAAAAGAAAGAAGATGCAAGGGATATTAAAGAAAGTATCCCAGAAATGATCATGAATCCACTGTATTTACTATGAGAGATGAAGGAGAAGAGTGTCTAATATTTAAGATCTGGAGAGAGAAAGGGTGAACACATGTCTGAACGTGTGTGTGTGTGTGTGTGTGTGTGTGTGTGTTTTAATGGTATATCTGGTTAATGGTAAATTAGGTAAATATTATTATCCTAATATTTTAAACCAAGGAACCAAGTCAGAAATATTAAGCAATGAACTAATGTCTCACAGTAAATTACAGGGCTGAAATTAGAGTTGGAATTGTCTCATTAAAAAAAAATGGTTTTGAATGTTTTCTATTATAGCACAAAAGCTAAATGAAAGAGTAAGAATCTGATATATTTATAATAATTTTGTTAAATATGGACCTGACACTAAATTTAATTATGAAATAATGTATTTTAGGATCATACTCTATTAAGTATTCTGAGCCCTGGGAAAACTGCAAAATTTGTGCTGAATAGATTAGTTAATGAACATATAACAGGAAACTATTATTAACTATTGGGTTGCCCAAAGTGTTCATTCAGGTCTTTCTGTAAAATGTTGGCCAACCCAATATTTTTAATTATAATTCCAGTTATTTATCATATGTTTTAAATATTACATTTTGTAGTAGTTCATGTATTGAGTTTACTGATTTTTAAACTGTGTACAGCATCTATCAATAAATAGAATTTTAAAATTCTGCAAGATTTTATCATTGACCTGATGTGTGTAGAACCTCTGAGAAAATCCTACTCTGGGCCTGTGACATACAACACTAATTTTCATCAAAGATATTGTCACTTAGCTTCAAAGAAAAAGAAAATATCCAAAAAAATAGCTATGATAGGAGCAAAGGAAACGTTGAGATGGGCAGACCAAGAAATGAAACTGGGAAACAGCAAGGAAGTCTGCTGGTAGAGGATTTCTGTAAAAAAAAATTTAAAAAACAAATAAGAACAGTATTTCTCTCAAAGTCACTTTAGCTTCATGAAATCTTGAAGGGAAATATCAGTAAAATCTTTATCATATGAAAGGCAAGTTGCAAAAGGAAGCATCTTTATCACCAACATGTTCTAAATGAACTCACTGGGATGTCTCACTCTCTGAGAGCATATTTTTGCCTGAGTTTGTTTCTTACAAAGCAAAATATGATACCCTTTGTTTATATTAAATGTGACTCTTTTAAAGTAGTTCAATTAGTGTTACAGCTATATTTTTACTCATTTGCTTACAGAAATCATTCTATGATATTCTATATTTTTATAGAGATTAAGTGGAAAAGTTGTAAAGTATATATTTATCAATACAGATGTTGTCTGAGTCAGTGTGGACTCCTCTAACAGAATACCATAGACTGGAGCTTCCCTGGTGGTGCAGTAGTTAAGAATCCTCCTGCCAATGCAGGGGACACGGGTTCAATCCCTGGTCCGGGAAGATCCCACATGCCATGAAGCTACTAAGTCTGTGTGCCACAACTACTGAGCCTGCACCCTAGAGCCCTTGAGCCACAACTACTGAGCCTGTGTGCCATAACTACTGAAGCCCACATGCCTAGAGCCCATGCTCCGCAACAAGAGAAGCCACTGCAACAAGAAGCCCACACACCACAACGAAGAGTAGCCCCCACTTGCCGGGGGCAACTACAGAAAGCCTGCGTGTAGCAACGAAGACCCAACGCAGCCAAAAATAAATAAATAAAATAAAATGAATAAAATCTATCTTTAAAAGAATACCATAAAAAGAAAAGAAAAAAGAAAAGAATACCATAGACTGGACGGTTTCAACAACGATTTATTTCTCACAGTTCTGGATGCTAAAAAGTCCAAGATCAAGGTGCTGGCAGATCTCAGGGCTGGTGAGGTCTCTCTTACTGGTTTGCAGATGGCTGCCTTCTTGCTGTGTACTCACATGGCAGAGAGAGAGCTCTCGTGTCTTCTCTTTTTAGGAGGACATTAATTCTGTCACGAGGGCTCCACCCTCATGACCTAATTACCTCCAAAAGGCCCCACCTCCAAATACCATCACATTGGGGATTAAGGCTTCAATATATGATTTGGGGAGCAGGAGGGGCATTCAGTAGCAAATGTAGATACAAATTGTACACAGATGCTAGAGTATGGGTGTACATGCAGGAGAGAGAGAGACAGATAAGCATGGTCTTTCCATGTTCTTTATTAAAACATTATTTAACAAATACAGGTACTTTTCTGTTGTTAAAATTCAACTGAGTAAATCTGAAGATCTAATTGGCTTTATTAAACAATTTATGAATCAGACCACATCCCATATAGTAAATAGAAATGTTTCAGGAAGGGGAGACCCCTTTCAGGGCCCGAGAGTGGGCTCTTTAACACTCGGAAATGAATTGTCCGAGGAGACACATGCACTGACAAAGCAAGAGACTTGATTGAGAAGGGGCACCTGGGTGGAGAGCAGGAGGGTAAGGGAACCCAGGAGGACTGCTCTGCCACATGGCTCGCAGTCTCAGGTTTTATAGTGATTGGGTAATTGGGATTAGCTTCCGGGTTGTTTCTGGTCAATCATTCTGACTCAGGGTCCTTCCAGGTGGCACTCGCATCACTCAGCCAAGATGGATTCCAGCGAGGATTCTGGGGGGTTGGTAGGACATGTGGACTGGCATCTCCTCTCTCCTTTTGACCTTTCCCGAATTCTTCCAGTTGGTAGCTTGTTAGTTCCGTGTTCCTTACAAGGACCTCCTGTTGTAAGATGACTGGTGCAAGTGACTACTATCTTTCCTGGTCAGGGCGGGCACCTTCAGTCAGTGTTTCCCCTAACAGAAAGGCACTCCAAGGGATTGTACAAAATGGAAGATTTTACAGGCAGAGAAAGTGTGGGCCAAGAAGGTATTAGCAACAGAAAAGAAAAGATTATTTCAGGCCAAGTCATCTTCATTTGGGGGAAAGGAATGGCAGGGATCTTTATCATGCAGATTACCTCACTAGTGGTGATCAGGAAATTTCAGATTGATTCAGTTTTAAATGTCACATTTCTGAGAGGGGTTGGAACTGCAATTAAGTCTTAGTTTGCTGATGTGGGGAGCAAATTATTCCATTTTGAGCTTGTTGCCTCTTTTTAAAGACTACACCAAATGCAACACCTATTCCTTTCAAATGCATTTTAAAAATCCTTTTTTTTTCCTCACTCAACTGCATTTTATGCCTTACAAAATTGGGAAAGCTATACGGTGAGTTTAAGTGTTGAAAAGGACATGCAATGTCCACAATGTCCCTGTGTGTCAGCGAGATATATGTATTGCAGAATGAAGGTAGATGAAGCTAAATCACGACCAGCTGGAGTTAATGTGGAGGGCGTTAAACAGTTTTAAATTGGACTTTGAAGTGTTGATAAGATTTAGGAGCTAAAGATGAATTTTAATTCAGGTATTGAAGAAATTCCACTTTATCTGGTGTTTCATGGGCACCCTAATGTGGTTTAAGAATGACTAGCTTTTTGCTTTCAAAGCCGAACTAGTAGCTGTACATTTAATTTACATCTTAACAGACAAAATTAATTGCCAGGTCTTGCCAAGTTCAAAAAGATTTTTCTTTTATTTAGCTCTCAAGTGGAAGTATTAACCTACTGTAGGTATTACTACCTCTCTTTGTAAGAGGAATAAAAATGTGCAATTAACTTCAGACAATTTCTTAGAAACCTTGTATCCTACTGGGTGATTTCAAGGCGGCAATCGCAGGATGATATATTTCTTCTCACCTGACTTTTAGCTCCTGAAACCACTACTGGAGCTTTTCAAGTCTGTAATTGGAAAGGCATGTCTCTGGTAGAAAGACTATTAATGGAGACCCTAAGTAGAGAGATTATTAACGTTCAAGGGATTGGGGCTGTTCATAAGCCAGTTCAGAGACCATCCTACTGTTGAGATGGACCCACAGATTTTGAGTTAGTAGAAAGTACTAGATCAAAGTTTAGAGAGCTGCTTAAGAGCAGGAATGAAGCAAGGTTACTCTTGAAAAAGTTCCCAGAAGAATAACATAAAAAGAAAAGGAAGACTTTTTACTAGTTTTAAATTCTCCTTTAAACTTCAGTTTAGGAATATCAGCTATTGGTGCTTTTAATACAAATATATTTATGTCTTTTCTAATTGAAGGTATTAAAATGTTTACATTTGAATTGAAGATGGTTAAGGGAGGTTTTATTGATTTAATTTATCTGTTGATTGTGGAAAACATTACCACTAACAAGGCTTGGAGGTGATATCTGTGTCCCCTCTCCTTGAATCTAAGCTGACTTGCTTGTAATCAAAAGAATGCAGCCAAAGGGATACTGAAACAGGAGGGAAGGGGGCAGGGCACAATCTTTAAAAGAATGACATAGCCATCAAGAATACAACATAAACTGGTTTGAACCAACTAGGTCCAAGATGGCAGAAGATTCAACTTCCGGTAGACCTTGAGCCTCATTGTATGCTCATTATAATACATTAGCATATGTTAAATGACACACCCACAGGCGCCATGACAGTTACAAGGCTGACCATAAAAGTGGGCGGTGGCCCAGTTTCTGGGAATCCTCACCCCTTTCCCAAAATAGTTGGAATAACCCTCCCACTTATTAGCCTATGAAATTACCCAGTCCATAAAAACTAACCACTCCATATTTTGGGGCCTCTAGCCTTCTGAGACGGCCCACATTCTGTCAGTGGAGTGTGTTTCTCACAGGACCCCTCTTGCCTTTTGAGGCCGACCCCATTCTGTCTATGGAATGTGTATCTCTCTAAATAAATCTACGTCTTACCTGTCACTTTGCCTCTTGCTGGATTTCTTCAGCACTGAGACATAAAGAACCTGAGCTGCATTAATTCCTAAGACCAGGTGTGTGATCTCAATTAAAAGAAAGTGGGTTCGTGTTTCCCTGGTGGCACAGTGGTTACGAATCCACTTGCTAATGCAGGGGACACAGGTTCGAGCCCTGGTTGGGGAAGATACCACATGCCGCAGAGCAACCAAGCCCATGGCCACAACTACTGAGTCCGTGTGCCGCAACTACTGAAGCCCGTGCTCTGCAGCAAGAGAAGCCACCGCAGTGAGAAGCCCGCACACCACAATGAAGAGTAGCCCCCGCTCGCTGCAACTAGAGAAAAGCCTGCACACTGCAACAAAGACCCAACGCAGTCAAAATTAAATAAATTTATTTTAAAAAAAGAAAGTGGGTTCAAGTCCCAGCCCATGGGTTCAAGTCCCAATTTGGGTTTTGGCTGGGTTCAAGTCCTACGTGAGTTGTGCGGTTTTAACACTCTGACTCTCAATGATAGGTCAGAAAAGGCCATACAACTTCCATCTGGCTTTCTTGGAATTGTCACTCTCTGTGTGCCTTCATAGCCAGTCAATGTGCTGTGAGAAGCCAAGCCACGTGGAAACCATATATAGGTGTCGCACGATGAAGGCGCCATTGAAACCAAGCAGGACCTGTGGGGCTCCCAGGCATGGAAGCCTTTCAAACAGCTGCTACTCAGGGAAGGGAGGGGATGCAGAGAAAAGGGAGCAGCAGCCAAGAAACACTAGTGCAGCCTTGGGGCAGGTCCTGGTTCACCACGATGAAGGTGCCATTGAAACCAAGCAGGACCTGTGGGGCTCCCGGGCATGGAAGCCTTTCAAACAGCTGCTACTCAGGGAAGGGAGGGGATGCAGAGAAAAGGGAGCAGCAGCTAAGAAACACTAGTGCAGCCATGGGGCAGGTCCTGGTTCTGCCTCAAGGGATACACAGAACAGTATCTTTGAGCTCCTTTACAGAACTAAACCCCCCAACAAATGGAAGACGTTAGCATTCTTCATTCCAGAGAAGGTCACAGTTTGATAACCAGGGAAGCTCATCAGATCACCTGAGGCCAAATAAAAGGAGTGGAGGTCCTGCATATACCTGATCCTTACCAGCAGTCCCACCCTTGAACCGTTGCTTATAAAACTCCTCAGCAAGTGCCTCCAGGTTGGGACACAGTTTGGACACATGAGCCTGCTGTGTCCCCCTCTGCCTGGTAAAGCAATAAAGCTATTCTTTTCTACTTTACCCCAAACTCCATCTCCAAGATTCGATTCAGCACCAGTGCACAGAGGCCAAGTTTTCAACATCATTTCCTAGACTTTACTTCAATAAATATTGAAATCTTAAAACAAACTGAAAACAAACATTAGAGAGTATCTTGTGAAGGCCTTATTTGTTTACCCAACTTTCATCATAGGTGTGCTCATTGCTACTGGGGTCTTTTTGTTGCTGGACACAAGTTTGTGTGCCCAACGCACAGTGAGGTCAAACAAACTGACACCTCAGAGTTTGGAGCAGAGAAAGATTTATTGCAGGGCCAAGGAAGGAGGATGGGTGTCTTGGGCTCAAAAAACCAGAACTCCCTGATGATTTTCAGGGAGAAGTTTTTAAAGGCAAAATTTGGGGTGAGGGCTACAGGGTGTGTGATTTTCTTCTACTTGGCTGGTGATGAGGTAACAGGGTGATGCTCCAGGGATCTTGTGTTCAGCTTGAAGTTACCATCCCTCCACCTGGGTGGGGGCCTTAGTTCCTGCAGAAGAACTCAAAAATATTGTTATCTCTATTCCTTCTGGAGGACCCAGGACCCTTGCCCCAAGGCTGTACTATTGTTTGTTTGTTTCTTTTTTTTTTAATTGGGGTATAGTTGTTTTACAATGTTCTGTTAGCTTCTACTGTACAGCGAGGTGAAGTAGTTCCCTGTGCTATACAGCAGGTTCTCATTAGTTATCTATTTTATACATATTAGTGTATATATGTCAATCCCAATCTCCCAGTTCATCCCACTACCCCCTTCCCCCCTTTGGTGTCCATACGTTTGTTCCCTACATCTGTGTCTCTATTTCTGCCTTGCAAGCCAGTCCATCTCTACCATTTTTCTAGATTCCACACATAGGTGCTAATATACAATATTTGTTTTTCTCTTTCTGACTTACTTCACTCTGTATGACAGTTTCTAGGTCCATCCACATCTCTACAAATGACCCAATTTCGTTCCTTTTTATGGCTGAGTAATATTCCAAAAACAAAGGAGGAGCAATCAAGAAACAATAGTTCATGGTACATATATACCATGTACTATTGTTTCTTGATTGCTCCTCCTTTGTTTCTGCATTCCCTCCTTTCCCTGACTTGCAACTGTTTGAACCTGCCCTTTGGAACCCAGGGAAGATCATGGAGGCTGTATGAAGCCTATTTTCTACGAACAAGAAATGGCGGACACCGAAAGGATCTGGACCCAGGAGTCCCACAGTGTCCTGCTAGGTTTCGATTTCTTTTAGGCCCTTTCAGCTGCCTGAGCAAGAAAATATGTGTGTATACTAACCTATGTATATACATGTATCTATAAACATCTAAATCCAACCGTGTCTCTATTAAATTAAACTTGAGTTCACAGTGATGTCTCCATCTTTAGCCCATTACCACTTGGATTATTCTAGCCTCCTCCCCTTGCTTATTCATAAACCCTCATTCAAAAAGTAAGAAATCTGGCTCCCATCGTGTCATCAATTTACTTAATTTTTCAAATCTGGTGTAGATACATGGTATCAAAATTGTTAACCCATATGCCCTCAGACACCTTTATCAGCTAGAGTAAAGTGCTTATGTTCAGTGTCTTTTGCTTTTAACTTACAGGCTCAATTCATTTCCAAGATTACTGAAATCAGCACCTTTTCTCCCACCTCCTTCAGTAAGTTTGTCTTATACATTCGTAATACAGCTAAATTCTCTTGTCAAATTCTATATTCTTTACTGGGAGTCCCTGAACTCCTAAATGATTCTTTTAAATTTGCATTTAAAAGTTTCACTCTTTGTGCAATAAACTTCTGCGTTTGACAAACGCATAATGCCATATTTTACCATTACAATATCATCAAGAATGGTTTCACTAGCCTAAGAATCCTTTGTGCGTCAACTGTTCATCTTTCCCACCATTCTCTAAAGCCCTGGCAACCACTGATATTTTTTCTATATCTATAGTTTCGATTGTTCCGGAATCACTGTTGGTTCACAACCTCCTTGGAAGCTTCCTGGGTGTAATCTGTAACTGGGCCCTGTACACGCAGGGCAAGGCAAGACCAAAGAAAGAGGTAGATCACTTCAGATTGGTAGGTGGCAAGTTTAATAAGCAAGGGAACTTACATAGAAGGCTTGTCTTGGCGGGCCACAACTGGAGTAGATTCCCACACCCACCCACCAAGTCTTAAATATTTATATAAAGACCTTCACCCGGTTCAGTATCACATATACCATCCAGATAGTCTCAACACCACATGTTTATCTGGAGGCTGTATCCTTGAGACGGCTTCTGAGAACAGGGAAGGTGAACAAAACACACCTTCCAAAGACAGGGGATTGGGTGGGGAGTCTCCAAATACCTGGCTCCAGCTCAAGGGTCGACTGGAGGTCACATCTGCTTCATGATCTCCTTCAACAATCATACACTATGCAGACATTTTAGATGGGTGTCTTTTATTTATCGGTATACACTTAAGGTTTCTCCATATATTTTTGTTCTTGATAGTTCTTTTTTTTATTTTTTCCCCCCCCCTTTTTTTTTTTTTTTTTTTGCAGAACGCGGGTCTCTCACTGTTGTGGCCTCTCCCGTTGCAGAGCACAGGCTCTGGACGCGCAGGCTCAGCGGCCATGGCTCACGGGCCCAGCCGCTCCGCGGCATGTGGGATCTTCCCGGACCGGGGCACGAACCCGTGTCCCCTGCATCGGCAGGCAGACTCTCAACTACTGCGCCACCAGGGAAGCCCGAGAGTTCTTTTTTTAAAATTAATAGAGCATATTTTAGAGCAGTTTTAAGCTTACAGAAAAACTGAACAGAAAATACTGAGAGTTCCCATATACCTCTTTTGCACACACTGGTGTAGTACATTTGTTACAATGAATACACCAATACTGATATTTTGTCCATAGTAACACTAGTGTTCACTCTTTGTATCATACAGTTATATGGGTTTTGACAGATAAGAAATGTCTACCATTACAGTATTGTATAGAATATTTTCACTGGCCTAAAAATTTCCGCTGCTTCATTTTTCTTCTGCTTTCCCCTTTCCCCTGCTATGCTAAACCCCTGGCGAGCACTGATACTTTTACTGCCTCTGTAGTTTTAGCTTTCACAGAATGTTATATAGTTGGAATCACAAGTATGTATCCTTTCCAGACTGTCTTCTTTCACTTAGCCCTATACACTTAAGCTTCTTCTATGTGTTTTCATGGTGAGAGAATTCATTTCCATTTATCTCCGGATAATATTGCAATGTATGGACATACTTTTGTTTAACCATTCACCTATTGAAGGTGTTTTACTTCCAACTTTTTGCAATTATGAATAAAGCTTCTATAAATACTTGTGCATAGGATTTTGTGGTGACATAAAATTTCAACTCACTTGGGTGAATATCAAGGAGCACGATTACTAGATTATACAGTAAGAATATGGTATGTTTTGTAAAAAATGGCAAAGCCGCCTTCCAAAGTGGCTCTTAGCAGTGTCTTTTACAGAGTAGTTTTTAATTTTAATAAATTCAACTTATCAATGTGCTTTTCTTCATGGATTATGGTTTTGGTGTTGTATCTAGAAACTCACTGCCAAATCAAAGCACCCCTAGATTTCATCCTATGTTATCTTCTAGAAATTTTATAGTTTTGCATTTTACATTCAGGTCAATGATTAATTTTGTGTTAACTTTTTTGAGATGCATAATGTCTATTTTTATATTCCTGTTTATTTTCATTTTTTGGCATATGCACATCCAATTTTTACACTATCATTTATTGAAAAGACTATCCTTTATCCACCGAATGGCCTTTGCAACTCTAATTGGTTGGCTAATTTTGTCTGGGTCTATTTCAGGCTCTGTATTCTGTTCCATTGATTGATGTGTCTATTCTTTCAACAATACATGCTGCCTTGATGAAAGCAGCTTTGTAATAAGTCTTGAAGTCAGGTAGTGTTATTCATCCAACCTTGTTCTTCAATATTATGTTGGCTATTCTGGGCCTTTTGACTTTCCATATATACTTTAGAATCAGTATGTCAAAATTCTCAAAATAGTGTACTAGTATTTTGATCTGGACTTCATTAAATACATAGGAAAATTTGGAAAGAATCGACATCTTGACAATATTTAGTCTTCCAATCCATGAACATGGAATATCTCTCTATTTATTTAGGTATTCTTTGATTTTTTTTCATCAGAGTCTTATAGTTGACTGCATATAGGTCCTAAACATCCTTTGCTAGATTTATACTAAAGTATTTCATTTTTTGGTGCTAATGTAAACAGTATTGTGTTTTTAATTTCAAATTCCAATTGTTCATTGCTGGTATATTGACAAAGCAATTGACTTTTATATATTAATGTTATATTCTGTGACTTTGCTGTATTTGCTTATTAAATTTCAGTTTTTTGTCTATTCCTTGAGATTTCTGTACATAGACAATCATGTCATATGTGAACAAATAATAGTTTCTCATTTTTAAATATGTATATCTCTTCTTTCTTTCTATACCTCTTCTTCCTTCTAATCTTAAAGCATTAGTTCAAATTTCCTTTATAATGGTGATTAAGAGTGGTCAGAGAAGACATCCTTTCCCTGTTCTCAGATTTAGTGAGAAAGCAGCCAATTGCTCATCATTAAGGATGATGTTGATGATGTTGGCTATAGGTGGTTGGTAGACATCCTTTATCAGATTAAGCGTTTTTCTTTCTACGTGTAGGTTGCTGAGCATTTTTATCATGAATTGGGTGTTAGATCTTGTAGAATAGCTTTTTGGCTTCCATTTATATGGTCGTATTATTTTTCTTGTTTTTAGCCTCATGATGTTGTGGGTTACATTAACTGATCTTCAAATATTGAATCAGCCTTGTATACCTTGAATAAATCCCAACTGGTCAGAGTACATAATTCTTTTTATGCATTTTTGCATTAGATTTGTTAATATTTTGTTGAGGATTTTTGCTTCTATGTTTTTTTGAGAAATGCTGTTCTACAGTTCTCCTTTCTTATAATGTTGTTACCTCATTTTGTTATTGGGTTATGCTGACCTAACAGAACAAGTTAAAAAGTGGTTATTTGCTTCTATTATCTGGGTAAAACTGTAGAGAGTTGGTATCATCTTTTTTTATACATTTGGTAAAATTCACCAGGAAAACCATCTGTATCTGGTGCTTTCTCTTTCAGAAGTTATTAATTATTATCTCAATTTCTTTAATAGATATAGGGATAGACAGATTATATATTTCTCTTTGTGTGAGTTTTGGTTGTTTATATCTATCAGAGAATTGCTCTATTTCCTCTAAATTATCAAATTTGTGGACATCAAGTTTTCATAATTTTCCTTTATTATATTTTTGATATCAAAGAGATGAGTGATGATTATTCATCCTCTTTCATTTATGATATTAGGAATTTGTTTCTTCTTTCTTTTTTCCTTGCTTAGCCTGGATAGATTACGATAAATCTTACTGATCTTTTCAAAGAACTTACTTTTGGTCTCATTTATTTTCTCTATTGATTTCCTGTTTTTTAATTTCATTTCTGCACTAATTGTTATTATTCATTTTCTTCTGCTTGTTTAACAGTTTAGTGTCTGACCACCTATCTTTATCCTAGAGACCCCTTTACCAAGTAGGCACTTCCAAAGATCCATGCTACTTATTACTATGACTAACCACACTTTACCTCTGAAATTAAAATCTAGTAATTGTTCTCAAGGATCCTTTTTAGTGGAAATCTCATCATCCATCTACCTTCCTGGCTTAAACAGAATAGCCACCGCAGTATTTCTGAGATACTTCTTTTATGTATTTCTCAATTTTTTTTAAAAAAAAGTGTTTTCTGTGGCTTCCTGTGTTAACAGAGAAGTTTATACATAATACATCCATTCTAATATTTCTAATTCTCCACCTCACGTGAAGGAATATCTGGCATTCTAGTTTCATTTAACAAAGTCACAAATGAATTCAGCTTTCAGTCAAGTTACTGCTCAATCAGTTACATCCAGACCTTTGCATTAACACACTGAATTTATCAATAGAATCTCAGTAGTTGCAACCATTTCAATAAAATCAATCATATCTAAACATTGTTTCTCCTTCTTGGGTCTAGCATCCTCAGAATCTACTGCCACACAGATCTACAGCTAATCAATTAGAAAAATCTTGCAACTGTGTAATCACTGTGAAAACATTTTCTTATTTGCTTTTTTTGTGTGTGTGTGTGGTTCGCGGGCCTCTCACTGCCGTGGCCTCTCCCGCTGCAGAGCACAGGCTCCAGTTGCGCAGGCTCAGCGGCCATGGCTCATGGGCCCAGCCACTCCGCGGCATGTGGGATCTTCCCAGACCGGGGCACGAACCCGCGTCCCCTGCATCGGCAGGGGACTCTCAACCACTGCGCCACCAGGGAAGCCCTTATTTGCTTTCTAAAGTGCTCCCTCCCTCACACCAGGTTCATGCTGGGATTTGACTTTATAAGTCTAGCAAAGGGATGTGGTGAAGGTGGAACATAAGAAAAACTGAATTCCTCTTGCCAGGTGATTGTCTCAGGCAGGCTTTCTTTCAGGGTCATAAAACAAGACAGGACATCTTCATTGTGCAGAGGAGGAGGTTAGCATGGGATGCCCAGTGAAACCTGTAGATCCAGTGAAATTTGAGTCATCTGAATCTTCCCATACATCTTCATTTCATTCCAGAAAGTCCACAGAGTTATGTTCCTCTTCAAAAGTGCTCTAACTTTCCCTTAAGGAATCTGGTAAATATTTAAATAAAAAATAAATGGATGTATACACACTATTATATATAAAATAGGTAAACAAAAAGAACCTATGGTATAGGTAGGGAACTACACTCAATCTTGTAATTACTTATAATGGAAAAGAATCTGAAAAAGAATATATATATATATTTACACATATATATAACACTTTGCTATATACTTGAAACTAATACAATATTGTAAGTTAACTATACCTTGATAAAAAAATAATAAATAGATCTTCTGCCCATTTTCTGATTGTGTTGTTTTTTGATATTGAGCTGCATGAGCTGTTTGTATACTTTGAATCTTACCCTTATCAGTCACATCGTTTGCAAATATTTTCTCCCAATCTGTGGGTTGTCTGTTTGTTTTGTTTATGGTTTCCTTTGCTGTGCAAAAGCTTTTACGTTTCATTAGGTCCCATTTGCTAATTTTTGTTTTTATTTTCATTACTCTAGGAGGTGGATCAAAAAAGATATTGCTGTGATTTATGTCAAAGAATGTTTTGTCTATGTTTTCCTCTAAGAGTTTTATAGTATCTGGTCTTACATTTAGGTCTTTAATCCATTTTAAGTTTATTTTTTTGTTATGGTGTTAGACCATCTTCTAATTTCATTCTTTTACATGTAGATGTCCAGTTTTCCCAGCAACACTTATTAAAGAGACTGTCTTTTCTCCATTGTATATTCTTGCCTCCTTTTTTGTAGATTAACTGATCACAGGTGCGTGGGTTTATTTCTGGGCTTTCCATCCTGTTCCACTGATCTATATTTCTGTTTTTGTGCCAGTACCATACTATTTTGATTACTGTAGCTCTGTAGTATAGTCTGAAGTCAGGGAATCTGATCCCTCCAGCTCCATTTTTTAAACAGGCATTTCTCCAAAGAAGACATACAGATGGCCAAAAAGCACATGAAAAGATGTTCAACATTGCTGATTATTAGAGAAATGCAAATCAAAAGTACAATGAGATATCACCTCACACCAGTCAGAATGGTCAGCATCAAAAAGTCTTCAAACAAGGGCTTCCCTGGTGGTGCAGTGGTTGAGAGTCCGCCAGCCGATGCAGGGGACACGGGTTCGTGCCCCAGTCCAGGAAGAACCCACATGCCGTGGAGCGGCCGGGCCCGTGAGCCATGGCCGCTGAGCCTGTGCGTCCGGAGCCTGTGCTCTGCTACGGGAGCGGTCACAACGGTGAGAGGCCCACGTCCAGCAAAAAAAAAAGTCTTCAAACAATAAATGCTGGAGAGGGTGTGGAGGAAAGGGAGCCCTCCTACACTGTTGGTGGGAATGTAAATTCGTACAGCCACTATGGAGAAAAGTATGGGGGTTCCTTAAAAAACTAAAAATAGAACTACCATATGACCCAGCAACCCCAATCCTGGGCAGATATCTGGAGAAAACCATAATTCGAAAAGGTATATGCACCCCAATGTTCACTGAAGCACTATTTACAATAGCCAAGATATGAAGTAACCTAAATGTCCATTGACAAATGAATAGATAAGGAAGATGTGGTACATATATACAGTGGACTATTAGTCACAAAAAAGAATGAAATAATGCCATTTGCAGCAACATGGATAGACCTAGAGTTTATCATACTAAGTGAAGTAAGTCCGACAGAGAAAGACAAATATCATATGATTATCACTTATATGTGGAATCTAAAAATATGATACAAATGAACTTATTTACAAAACAGAAACTGACTCACAGACTTAGAAAACAAACTTATGGTTACCAAAGGGAGATGGTAGGGGGGAGGGATAAATTAGGAGTTTGAGAGTAGCAGATACAAACTACTATATATAAAATAATCAACGACCTACTGTATAGCACAGGGAACTCTACTCAATATACTGTAATAACCTCAATGGGAAAAGAATTTGAAAAAGAATATATGTATATGTATAACTGAATCACAACATTGTTAATCAACTATACTCCAATATAAAATAAACATTTTAAAATTAAAAAAAATTTTAAAATCAAAATCCAGCAATTGAAAGAATCAAATGTTGAGTTTGCTTTTTGGCTACATTTATGTTCTGGAAGCAAATATTAAGAGATTCTTTAGAATCCTTATACAAATTTCATGGTTCTCAGACGATGCCATATTCTGAGAATTTAGGATTTTGAGTATACCATTTTTCTCTAAGCCTTCCTGCACAATTAAAAGCATGAAACCAATCCCTTATTCTTATACAGTGTATCTGAATAGCGTGTTGGTCCCCCAATAAGCTTGCTTTCAACAAGTATTTTATTCAAAGCAGTTACAGGAAATGCATGTATTTATTTTGTCACTGGGTGCCGTGTGATAAAGCTTCAGGCTAGCTGAATTCTTATTGTCTTCAGGATTGTCCTGCCAGAGAACAAAATACAATTTCCCCATGTATTGGAGGTATGCTGCCTGCAACCACTTACAGTCCATCTATGTATGCTCTGAGGCTTTAGTTGCAACCAGAAAATTCACTTTGCCTCATTTATGCAAAAATTGCATTTGTTAAAGAATATTAGAAAAGCTTGATATATAGAAAGTACACAGGAGTAATCTTGATTCTTCTCCTCTAGAAACACATCCTCAAGTCTCAAGAGAACTGGCCTCTTGAAGAAAGTGCTGGTGCCGCACATTCCATCATTAAGCATAAAACGAAATGTGCTCACCTGTACGAAACCACTGCCAGGCACCAATTCCACTTCTGCCTCAGAAAATCAATCAATCACACAACTCCCAGTGTTCTTCCAATACTTTGTTACAAACTCTACAAGCAACACTGGAGTTGCTGTCCAAACTCCTCACCACCGGTCACCTGCTGTGAATCAAATCTCTGTGCATCTGACTGGCAGAGTATAGGTCACACATCCACCTTTTATACGCTAGGGAGTCTGAGAATTCAAATCCTGGTTTCTATTTGTGAATGATGGGACTCATGGAAATCTTCCCCGTTATGGAAACACTATTCAAGAGGTGATCGCAAATACAAGTGTCAATTACAGTAACCAGCTACCACTAATAGACTCATTCTTACCCATTTTGGTTTGCGTCACACAAGCTGCACTGTTAACTGTCATCATGACTCCTGGCTTCACCATTCACTGTTCATTGCACACTTGCGGGAAAAGTCTGTCTCCTTTCCTGTTCTTTTGAGTAGACCCAATTCATGACTAACTACAAGCAAGTAGTTATTAATAAGTGTGATGTGGAGTTTTATTCGCTGTGATTTCAGACTCTAAATTATGACTGAGAGTTTGATACCCTTTGATTTTGAAAAATGACTCCACCTTTAAATAGGACTCTTTCTTTGGCCTCAGGTCAGAATTAATGGTGTGAGAAGAGTAACAGCATCAATAAAGACCCCAGCTCCAGGATGCTGGCATTGTTCTCTACCTGTGCCAGCCGTGGCCCTGCCATACCCGTTATTAAAAGAGATGCTCAGGGAGCAGAGCAAGCAGCAACAGAGACAGCAGCTGCAGGAAAACCCCAGCAGCCAAGAAGAGCAGGTAATTACCTCTGTTCTCTAGAGCATAATTTCTTAACCAGGGATTGTTGAAAAATCCACCTGCTGGGCCCCACTCCAGCCAAGGTACTGATCAGGTAGATCTGAGGTAGTTCTTGGGCAGTCTAATTTATAGACAAACAAACAAATAAATGTTTCATGTGATTCTGAAATAAGCTCTTTGTTTAAAACACTGCTGTAATAGAGAGAAAATTTACTTTTTTTTTAGTAGAGATAAGAAGAGGAGGGCAGATATTCTGTATTTGGTTAATACCTACAAGGGAAGATAAGATTGGGAGTGCCTGCCTTCGGCTGCAATCTCAGAAGGAACACTGTGTAGAAGTGGGTGGGAGGACATAAAAGCAATAGAAAGAATTACAGCTCTACTTCTTCAATATTCTGGCAATCAAAATACTGAAATGAACATAAAAATATCTGAACTCTGACCACAATGAACAGATTGCAATATTTTTTATTATATTGAGGTAGTTTTGCTTTACATCTATGTTTCTTTAAAGTCCATTTGTTAATATTTCTTGTGTGATAGCTAATTAGCTGAAAGATAAAACTTTAGATAGGAAATTGAATCTTTGATCTATCTTTTCAGAAGATAATTTATGGTATGTCTTATTACTCCTATGGGATACATGCGTCCTGTCATTTTGAATGCAAATAATTCTATAAATTAAATGTGGGAATGAACCCATGCACGTGCAAATTCCAATAGAACACAATATCAGTATTGGATATTTAATCATTTCTCTCTTTAGTTATCCCCTTTGAGGTTCTAAATCCTTAAGTTTAAATGAAACAATAACTAGACAGATGCTATTCCTCACACACTTCCCTCCAGCAGCTCTTTTGGACGTTTAAAGAGAATCAGAGAGTTTCATTTCTACAGGTATCACTTCCTACATTCAGATGTTACTAATCTTAGGCTCAAAGTTCTTGAACAAATTGATAAGATCTTTGTAGGAGGACAAACTATAGGGTTTTGAAACCCGAACAACAATGACTGTGGAGGCACAGATCTTAACTTCTATGTATTGAGGGCAGCGTTAAGTTGATTAGTTATCTGGGTTTGATTTGGGGGGCTCCATGTTTCTGTTGACCCCTTTTGTTCAGTGCCTTATGCATGAAGCTGCTGAGTTTTTAATCTCCCATATTCTATCACAGTCTCCATTAGAAATGTAATCACTCAACTGTCAAATCTATTTTGAAAGGATTTTGGAGAGAGAATACAGCAATTTATTCTTTACTTCTCTGAAATGATCTTTTCTGAAAATTGCACTACAAGAATACACAGGGGATAGTGTAATACAGTCTCTGACAGCATTAGTTTGCTAACCTTGTCCAATAAAGAGATTCTTTTTACAAAGGTTTATCATATTACCTCACTTCATGGTGGTAGTGCCCTCTTTGAAAAAAAAATCACCTGTTCAGGGAAATGCAAAGAAAATAGTATCTTGGAAGGGTAAACACGTATTCTTGTGTCTTCAGGGTAACATGAACAATGCTGCAGGCATCTGATGCTGGCACACCATCAGTCTACTATCATACACAATAAACAAATACATACATTTCCCTGAATGTAAAGTGCATGATAATCAAGCCAATCAGATCCAAAATACTTACTTGTAAAGACTGAATGGCAGAGATTTCCATCCAGCTTTGTAATCAGAGCAGTTGGCGCTCTAAATTAGCAATGCATGGAGTGTGAGTGCAGGGGGAAGGCATAAAGACCATAAAAACTAGAAAATTCCAAGTGGTGATCTGCACAGACAATAAAATTCATTCTAAGAAACATTAACAGTGTTTGAGGTAGTGCTTTTAAAATTTTTGGAAGCAGCCTCATGGTTTGAATGAGAGCTAATATTTTGAGATCCTGGATCTTTTGTTCTGAAAGCCAGCTGTTCATGCCATGGGTGAGGGAGGAATCTTTGACGCAAATAGTCCAAGATGGTAGAGCACGTAACACACGCACATGACACAAGACAGATGACAGTTTACTAGTCACATACACTCACAGCCTGGGGGAGGAGGACCCTGCATGCCATGCAGGGCCATATGGGGTTTCAACTCAGAGCAAAGAAGCAGAGACTGTAGAAGGCAGGCTTTGTAGTAACAAGAGGATGGAGGGACCCTTGGTTGCCAATCATTCTGGCTTATTTGAATAATTCTGTGTGCTAGGAGGGAACTTACACCCACTACTCAAGGATAAGCAGAATCTGTGCCTGGTCCCCATAATAAAGGATGGGTGTTTGGCTAGTTTCTTCTCCAAGCAGTCAGAGAGGGGAGTGAGGAGGGGAACTGGTGGTTTGGCCATTTGGAGCCCACCTGATTTTTCCAGATGTCAAGGCCACACTTAACATCTTCTGACTCTTAACTTCAGGCCCTAATCCACATCTCTGAATAAATTAAAAATTATTAGGTAGTACTCTATATTATTCTCTTCTCATTTGGATCACTATATCCCTGGTGACTACTACCTGGAATATAATTAACCTATGTAGAAATTTTAGGTCCTAAAATCTGTGCTTACTTGGTTTATTCATTTTGGAAACATCATTTATTTCTGAATTAAAACCTAGTTTTATTTGATACTTATGTGAAATTCCCATTGTAAAAAGGTTGATATTAAAATTAAAGATATGTTTTACTATATCCAAACAGCAGATCTGTGAATTTATCATTAAACAGGTAAATAAGGAAAAATCACACATTTGGGTTTTAAAAGTCCAGTGGTTCACACTCAACACTGCTTCACCAAGAAGTTGGCCTCAGGTGGAATTAGGTAATGGCTATTCTATGTCCTCATTTTCTACAATGAAGCAATGCTTAACACTGTTGGTATATTATGGACATTTAGTCCTGCCTTTCAAAATCATTCTGCTACTTTAATAAATGTGACTTCTTTGTAAGACAATCAGATTTGAAATAGCACACTTCTTTGTAAATCATATATTATTTTAGTAAATTTTGATCTAAGATCTTAGAGCGATCCTTCAAAGTCATTCAAAAAAGCAAACATGTTTAGTGAGAACATTTAACATCGCTGTGTTAGACTCACTGCGATATTTTGGCATGCTACACTTCAGAAACCATTGAAGGCATGGGTGACTGTCCATGGTGTCCCATGTAAAAAATATACCTTCACTATGCTTTATGCATGAAAAAAATTTTAACTCAATATACACAAACATACACACCATTGAGTTATATCAGAAACATATTATTGCAAGGAAATTTCATTTTTAAAGGAAATAAAAATAGATTGTATTTGAAAGTTTATGAGTGTCTCACTACTAAAATATAAAGAGATAAGTATGTAAGTTAACTCCTCCAAATAAAATATCATCCTTGCAATTAACAATCTATCCACTAAGTATGTCCTTCCAAATGAATTATATTATAATGTTATTTTTAAAAGAATATATTATAGAATTCTGCCTGTAAAAGTAACCATGCCCCTGTTGAAAACCACACTGACATTTACGTACTTCAAATGAGGCAGAATTCATACTACAATGTTAGTGTGGCAGAATATAGTCATACTGATATTACTAGTTTCTTGTGCTACAGTAAAAAAAAAAAAAAAAACCTATGTAATTTTAAAGACAGAGCACATGATCTGAACCATAGTTTAATATAACTGGATGCAGGGTTTAAGAACTTTACTATAAAATTAAATTTGTGATATTATTTCAGGTGTCATGATGATGATTATATGTAACACAAAAGTTAAATAACCTTAATAAATATTATTGGCTCACGTAGTTGAAATACTCTTAAGTAGGGTGAGTTTCAGGCATGAATCAGTTAAGTGGTAGGATACTTTCATAACTGCTGTTCTCTGTGAGCTGCCTTATTCCTTTGATTTGCTCTTGGGAACTGAAACCATGATGACTAGATTTCCTGCATACTTCTAGACGGAAAGGGGGAGCATCCTTACAAGCCATAGGACCATTACTCTAATCTTTGCTCTTATCGGGCTGATTTATACTATATGGACATGGCTGAATCAATTATTCCAGCTGAAGAATTCCAGGTTCTCATTGACTTAAATTCGGAGTGTTTTTTTACATGATCACTTTGACCAGGGGAATGGCATTACCTTGAATGGGTAAGACCATCAAGGAACCTGGGAAGGGTCAAAATTAGATTAGATGAAATGGAACTTGATGATAACCACAATGTCTACAGTAATGGTGAAGTATTATGCCAGGAGTTTTCCAGGAAATGTAAAGTACAATTTTACCAAATATTAAGAACCAGAAAATTAAAAACATATATATATATATACACACACATATATATCACTAATCTATAACTGTGAATTTCCTTGTGGAATAAAACATCCTCCCCATACATTGGGGAAAATAAATTTGTTTTAACAAATTTAAACAAATTTATGCTTAAAATTAAATAAATTTTAACAAATTTAACAAATGATGAGGTATTATGTCCTCATTTTCTACAATGAAGCAATGCTTAACACTGTTGGTATATTATGGACATTTAGTCCTGCCTTTCAAAATCATTCTGCTACTTTAATAATGTGGTATTATGCCAGGAGTTTTCCAGGAAATGTAAAGTACAATTTTACCAAATATTAAGAACCAGAAAATTAAAAACATATATATATATATACACACACATATATATCACTAATCTATAACTGTGAATTTCCTTGTGGAATAAAACATCCTCCCCATACATTGGGGAAAATAAATTTGTTTTAACAAATTTAAACAAATTTATGCTTAAAATTAAATATATTTTAACAAATTTAACAAATGATGCTTTACATGACCAATATTATTAAAAGACAATTTTCTAGTTTTTGAAACATATGTTTCAAATGGAAAAAAGAATCTTACAGAAATTATCTTTTTATTATTGATTTTTCTGATAAAATAATACAAGTTCATTTAAAACAATATGGAAATATGGGAATCAGTAAAGAATAAAATTAATATCACTGTTAATTTTGACTTACAGTGTTCAATTTATCAATATAGTGGTATGTTTTACTTCAGTCATTTTTCTACGTATATATAATTATAAAAATTTAAAAATGATTTTGGTATCACACTGTACAATATATCTTTTATCTCAAATTATGCTTTCTTCACTCATAGTATTAAGTTATGAGCATTTTAGGATAAAGAAGATGTGGCTCATATATACAATGGAATGTTACTCAGCCATAAAAAGGAACGAAATTGAGTTATTCGTAGTGAGGTGGATGGACCTAGAGTCTGTAATACAGAGTGAAGTAAGTCAGAAAGAGAAAAACAAATACCATATGCTAACACATATATATGGAATCTAAAAATAAAAAAAAATGGTCATGAAGAACCTAGGGGCAAGATGGGAATAAAGATGCAGACCTACTAGAGAATGGACTTGAGGACATGGGGAGGGGGAAGGGTAAGCTGGGACAAAGTGAGGGAGTGGTAGTGTATATATGGACATATATACACTACCAAATGTAAAATAGATAGCTAGTGGGAAGCAGTCGCATAGCACAGGGAGATCAACTCAGTGTTTTGTGACCAGCTAGAAGGGTGGGATAGGGAGGGAGACGCAAGAGGGAAGAGATATGGGGATATGTGTACATGTATAACTGATTCACTTTGTTATAAAGCAGAAACTAACACACCACTGTAAAGCATTTATGCTCCAATAAAAACGTTAGAAAAAAATTATGAGCCTTTTATATTGTCATTAAGTATTCTTCCTATGCCTGTTTAATCAATGCATGTTGCACTAGATGGATTTGCCATTGTATATTTAACCATTTTCCCTATTGTTTTTGTCATCTCCCTTACTACTGAGAATAATATTGCAATGGATATCCTTACTCATAATCCTTTCTTCACATTCTTTATTTTTATTTTAGGACCACTCTATTCTCACCTGTTCTGATTTTGATATATATCAGCTGGATATATATCAATTTGATGATGTGGACACAACAAATATTATTTTGCAAATGCTTACAATTTTCTATGCTTCTGAGGTTGAAAACTAAAGGCAAAAATCTCATAAAAGACAAATATGTACAACAGAGGTTAGTGGATTGGAGGGAATAGCAAGGGAGGAGAGTGGAGGAGGGAGGCATTGGGAAGGAATGTGCTAATATTCTATAGTCCCCTGGAATATTATAACTTTTTGTGGAATATCATGGTTCAAACCAAGATTTGGTTTTTATATTTCTACAGTATGCTTATACATAAAAATCTAGTAAAAGCATACTATTTTTATAAAAAGGGCATATTCTACAAGCATCCAAGTTTTGAAAACATTTTTTATATTTTATCAGAGTTTAAGTTTTTAAAATGATACATATGAAAATGAATGGACAAACTAGAAGTGATACAAAAGAGAAGAAATTATTATTTTTATTTTATTTAACAAAATAATATTATCACTGGTTGCATTCTTATTTAGATGCTTTAAAGAACCATGAGGATATGGCTTTAGAACATAAGAAAAGGTTTTGTTTACATTCTGAATACATATTCTAGTCTAGTCATCTTTTGGGTGAGATTTAATACTTCATTCATTCTATGTGTTTGGATGAAGCAGTATAGTTTTATTCTTCTGCCTCTTTTGGTATCAAAATAGGATGACAGGATAAATAAAATACTTTGTTAAATTTCAAGAGAAAATTCAATATCTATTGTCATTTTGAATGGCAAGACATTTATCTTACAAGTTCATATGGTGAATTGAAAATGGAAAACAAGCCTGGTTACCAAATATGGATTTGTCAATTATGAGAAAGATACCCTAAAATATAAAGAAAAATAATTGTAATTATCTATGTCCAATATGAAAATTAATCCATTCAAATTGCTTTTTTTGTTTCCCTGGTCTCCTGTCCTTCTATCTGAATGAAGCAGGTACTTATAATTACATGCAGTGGTGCACAGGGTCCGCCTTCTCCCTGATACCAAGCTTTAATGAATTTCATTATTCTTTTTTAATTTACATACTCTTGCAGAATAAAGATTCCCAAATCATTAACTAATTTGATATGTGTGAAATACCAATTCAATTGTCTGGTCCCCTGAGATTTTCAAATATCTTGTTCAAACACCTCTTAACTTAGTTTCTTAATTAGATACACCGTGATGGATGGGCTTTTATATCATAGTCTCAGAAGGACAGCAAATCAGCCTAATTTTTATGACAATTTAGGAGACTTAGATTAAAAGTCATTTAAAACAATCAGTCAAAATATTGGGAAAAAATATTTAGGGTCCCATGAATAAGTGTATAATTTATACAGATCTGAGGTAAGGTAATAAATGTTAAGAATGCTAATCATATTCTGATAGTGAGTGACAAATATTGCTGAATGAGATCTAAAAATATGTGGTTTTTTGGTTATAAGGAATAATACTACTTTACAAAGATATATCAGGTTTACAGAGAAAAGAAGTAAGATATTAGGGATTATAATAAACAATACTGTGAAAATTGTTGAGACTTTCAAAGGCCCTATTTTTCTGCTATCCTCCACAGGGGCTAAAAAGAATATCATTTTTTTCTATGTCATTCCTTCTATTTTGATATTTACTTCTATGTAAAGTGAATATAAAATAATATGTCCATGTTAAAAAAACAAGATTGAATAAAAGAGGGACTTCCCTGGTGGCACAGTGATTAAGAATCTGCCTGCCAATTCAAGGGACATGGGTTCCATCCCTGGTCTGGGAAGATCCCACATGCCACAGAGCAACTAAGCCCATGCGCCACAACTACTGAGCCTGCGCTCTAGAGCCCCCGAGCCACAACTACAGAGCCCACGTGCCACAACTACTGAAGCCTGCACATGCCTAGAGCCCATGCTCCACAACAAAGAGAAACCACTGCAATGAGAAGCCTATGCAATGCAGTGAAGAGTAGCCTCTGCTGGCTGCAAACTAGAGAAAGCCTGTGTGCAACAACGAAAACCCGATGCAGCCAAAACTAAATTAATTAATTTAAATAAAAAAGATTGAATAAAAGAGTTCTATATGTGTTTTGCTAAAAGTTGTCTACATTTTATAATGGTAATATATGTGTAAGGTTTTGATATTCTGATATATATAAATATCAGAATTCTCTTTTATAGATCATATTTTAGAAAATTTGATTTAAACGTCTCAAGAAATTTTTGCGTTTTAAAATGCTTAATTTATTTTTATTAATAAATTCAGTTCTCCCTAGTCACTGAGGGGAAAACATCAGGCTATATATAGCGTCACTTTCTACAAACTAATGAGTACAATGCACTTGAACGTTATGGTAGTGACAATTTTAGAGAAATATTGGAAATATTAATTTTGTTATATTATGCCATTTTATAAGGACCTGGAAAGAACCAGGTACTGAAAAATTACGTGCTAAAAGAAAGTATTCTGAAGTACATTTTCATCATCAGGATGTTCACTAAACTGTGTCTTTTCAGCCTGGCAAAGAATTGTAGTTGTGGTGAAATGATGCATTTATATTTCAAAAGCCAAAATGATTAAAAAGCAATTAAGTATTTAATATTCTCACACATATTTTATTTGGTGTAATATAACAACCTATAAACAATTTTTATAGTATGTATTATTTTCTATGTAACTTCAATATAAACTAATCTGTTTTAGGTGACACCACAAGCAAGTGATGGCTTTTAAATTATAGCCAATAGACAAACTGTTTAGTTTAAGCATCTGAGGTTGGAATTTCCAGGAATGGCTTATTGGAATCTCTTGGATGAAACAGGATGATGAGGTGGCAAGAACATTAAACTGGAATCAGGACTTAAGGTTTCGGCTTCTCCTGGTATTAACTTTAAACAATAATTTCTACTTTAAACAACAATTTCTACTTTAAACAATAATTTCTATTACCCAAAAGTAGAAATCGAAATAATTAGAGATAATTATTCTTTATCTCTACTCTAAGGAGACTGGGCAAGGTCTTCTCATCTGTAAAATTCAAGGACTTTGAAATTGTACTTTTGTGGTTTGAATATTATAATTTATTTATATAGTAATTATACATGTGTGGAATGTGTATGTGCACACAGAAAATATATACATATATTATGTACACACTTTACACTGAATATAGGTATATGTAGAATAAATGTATAAAGACTATGCACATTATATATACAATACATACATACAATATATATGATATATAATATTTTCTATACGTTGTATTTACAATATACCATATAGGTATTGTTGTTTTGTGAAAACAAACAAAACTTGGCCAACTAAATCTGAGTACTGACAGGGAAGGGGTACTAAATTTGAGGCAGAGGCTTAATCAGTTATCAAATTTCCTTGTCTGGTAGAAACTGAAACATTAATGCTTTTATGCTGTAGGTAAAAATCAGTCTTGTTGAACCAGTGAAAATGAATAAATGCAAAAAATTTTGGCATGCTTGGGGAAATAAGGCCACACAGAGATTCAAATGCAATATGGCAAATCTGCGTGTCATTGCATTCTTGTGGAAAATAAGGAATGACTTTTATTTTCATTTTATTCTTTTGCAAACCTGATCCTTAATAGTTTTGGCAATTTTCGGTTTCCATAGGCATAATGACAGACACCTTTGTAGAATCGTCTCTTCTTGATAATAAAGTAAAATGTGATACTCAATAGTTTTGTAAAATAAAAACTGGGATGTCAACATAAAATTAAATTAGGTACCACATAGAAATGCTCTGTTCAATAATGTAAATTGGGTAAAACCTTAGTTAAAGCCTCCCAACTCCCCAAATGACTGTTAATCCCCACAGATTTTGGTAACACATCATTGGTTATTATAAACGTCAATTCTGGGCCTTAGAATAGCATTACATCTTTAGGGGGATTTTCCTGTATAGGCAATCGGTATTCCACTGTCAGTGGAAAAAGAGGTCTTAAACCTTAGGGTGGGAGGAACTATCCCTAGATTCTTAAGCCAGTGGAGTTATTTATGGATTTTACTGTGTGAAGAGGCCAAAAGATTCTTTTAGTAGGCTGAGCTGGATCCCTGACACGTGCAATATTTCCAGGATCTAGATGGATACCCTGAAGTTCAAGAGAAACCATTTTTAGGAAAGTGTAAGTTTCTCTTTATATTTTACCTCTATTACCAAAAAGCGTCCATAAACATTTAACACCAGAGTTTTGGAGAATTAAGAAACAGCACCATGTTGGCAAAGATAGTTGTTTTGTTTTGTTTTGTTTTCTTTAATAAGGAGAGTCATTTGGAGAAATGTGATATTTTTTAAAAAATTAAATATAAAGAGCTTCAGATATCACTTGTGAAACTTTGAAGGGATTTTAAGAAATAAAGGAAGAGACATGCAGTAGAATAAACTTCCAGTCATCTACATGAATGTATATTCTGAATTTTGTAACTTGAAAAATTTTTTAAAGGTGTCCTTTTCTTACTACAAACTACATAGAAGGATATTACTGACTCCACCTTAATGTATTTGTTTGTGCCTGCCCCCTAAAACAATTCAGTTTTTGAAAACTTAATCCCAATGTGATGGTATTTGGAGGTGGGACTTTGGGAGGTGATTAGTCATGAGAGTGGAGCCCTCATGAATGGGATTAGTGCCCTTTTAAGAAGAAGGAAGAGACCTACCTAGCTCCCTTTTTCTGCCATGTAAAGATATGGGGAGAAGTCAGAAGTCTGCAACCTTGGAGAAGGCTCTCACCAGAAATCAAACACGTTGGTGAACTGATTTCTATCTTTTGGCCTCCACGACAGTCAGAAATAAATTTCTGTTGTTTACAAGCGGATCAATCTATGGTACTTTGTTAATAGTAGCCTGAACAGACTAAGACAGCATCTCAAGCAGGTAGTGCCCTGCACAAAATTCTTGTGTTTGGCTGAGAACTTTGTACTTGTAGAGTTTCAGGATAGAGCTTTTAATGTGAAACTATGAGGTCCCTCAACTTGGAAGAATATATAACTTGAAGCTATTGTTAAATTCCTCTCTCTGGCTTCTATGCAACATTGTCATTAAGGTTGCATCAGGTGAAGCTGGAGACAGCCTGAGCAGAGTGGTATTTACCACAGCTCCTCCCATCCTGCTGCACAAACAGTGCTTAATTCAGTCTCATAGGGCCAGCTTACTGAGTGGCATTGGTGTCTTTAGAGTTGGCATGAGTTATGTTCTCCATGTACAGACAGAACTGGCTGTATTGTAAATTCTTTTCTAACAAATATTTGCATTTGTTATGATTCCAGAGAGCCTGGCACTAGAGTTTATCAGACTGCAGTGAAATATCTAACAACTGAGTTATGGTTTTGCCCCTGAAATTTATAAAAATATATATTACATAGTAAAATACTTAAAAGAAAATCTACTGTATTAATTTTCCTGGAGAATCTAATAGCTAGAAATATTTTCATATGGGAAAATATCTAAATAAAATAAATACGTTTGCTATATTATCAATGATAGGTAATTTTTTGATGAGTATTTGCATAATTCTTTAGCTTACAGGTAAGATACAGATCACCATCTTTAAAAGATATAAGTTTATATCTATATCTGTATATCTTCCTATTAAATCTTATCTACTTCTCTATTCTTCTTATCTACTTCTCTATTTGAACGACCTTTTTGGCCAAGCCAATATATGGATGGACCTAGAGATTATTATAATAATAATATTGAAAGAAATACTATTTAAAGAAATATTGAAAGTTCACATGGAACGTAAGAGAAAGTCAACATAACACTGATTTCACAAACAGTGTCAGATCAGTTATTCCCATGTCAGATATCAATGACTTACTATACAAATTTAGAAAAGTGCTTAAATACTCTGGGACATCAGTTTCTCCACTTATCAAATGAAGTTATTGGCGAAACACTTTTCAGGCCCTTTCAATTTTCTAAAGCAAATTATTTAAGTGAAGAAAAATATTATAGCAAGTTTGTATGAGTGCTGGCTGTCTTAACGTTACTAAATGACAGAGAGACCCATTAATGTCTTGGGAGATATTATCTCTAATTCTTCACTCAAGTCTTATTTTAGCATCATATTTTACTGTCTTTTCCATGCCTTCATGATAGGAGCAATGTGCTTTTTTACAAGTTGACTTTGGGATTCATCATGTTACATGTTTGGGCCAGTGAAATACTATCAGGCATGATCAGAAAAGATTTGTTAAATATGCCCGGGAAAGATGGCCTGTCCTCTTGTGCTTCTGTAGCCTGCCATGAGAATAACATGTCTCAGATGGCCACCAGTCCAAAAAAAATGTGGAGTCACATGGAGCAGATTTGAATCCTGACGGAAATTTGAAGCTAAAAGCAGCCAACCTATAGCCTGAGGCAGAACTGTCTCACTAACTAGCAGTTCTGTATGTGAGAAAAATGCATGCTTGTTAGTTTAAGCCATTGATATTTCAGAGAATGCAGCAAAACTTCCCAATCCATTATTTCCCTCTTCTCAATGTGACTAAATAGAAAATTAATACGAGGTTAGAATTCAATTAAAGAGAAAATTCTAATTTTAAGTAAATTAGCGAAAATGGCAATGAAAGAAAATGGTGACACAAGGAGGATTTCTGCTTTTTACCATGAACTGACCATTAACTGGGACCAGATTTGTCCTTTACCATAAACTATTTACAAACTGAAAAACATGTATGAGATTACTGGCAACAAAAAACTGTGATTCCTAAGGGAAAAACATGCTAGGTGAATGCTACAATTTTGCCCTTTCTGCCTGAGCACACTTCTCAGATTCTACTGAAGGAGCAAGCAGAACACAGCATACTGCATTGATGAGGCGGAGATAGAAATCTGGGAAGGCAGAGGTGGCTGGAATGTGTGGGCCAAAGTGCCAGAGAAGATGTATTATGCAGAGCAAGAGCTCCAGAAATATACATATAGGTTTGCTAAAAACTTTAGCCAAATACTAACCTGCACATACGTAGGAGTTTCCATAGACCAAAGTCAAAGGTCTCAGTAAACATTTGAGGAAATAAACAGTGGTCTCAGAATGTCACATCTTTGTATCAGGGCTAAATTATCCCTAAAATGAAGGTACGCTAGATCCATATTAACAAACTTTTTAAAAGGGTGTCAAGGAATCTGCTTGGATCTGCAAATAACATGAATGCCTGCTAAAACAAACGTAGGCACTCTTTAAAAGAATACAAAAATATCCAAATAATCAAAAACATAATATTCACCACATCTGACATTTAATAAAAAGTCCTACTCATGTAAAGAAGCAACAAATTAAGACCAAGAAAAAGCAGAAGTCATTTAATAGAATTATTCCTAAAATTGAGAAAGATGACAAAATTTGTACACAGTTTAAAATAGCTATCATAAATATACTCAATGATTTAAAGGAAATTCTCAACATAATGAGGAGGGAAACAAAATATAAAAAAAACTAAATGGAATTCATAAGAATTAAAACTATAATGTCTAAAATAAAAATTCACCGGATGTGATTAGTTCAGATTAGATAACTTTAAGCAGAAAAAATATAATACCAAAGACGAATTTGAATTTATACCAGTGGTTCGCAAAATTTTTGGTCTCAGGACACATTTATACATATAAAAGTAATTGAGGACCCCAAAGTGCTTTTATTTTGTAGATATCACCTTACACCTGTTAGGATGACAATTATTAAAAAACTAAAAGCTAATGTGTTGGAGAGGATTTGGAGAAATTGGAACCCTTGTGCACTGTTAGTGGAAATGTAAATTAGTGCAGCCATTACAGAAAATAGTACAGAGGTTTCTCAAAATACTAAAAATAGACCTATCATATGATCTATCAACCTTACTTCGGGTTATATAACCAAAAGAATTGAAATCAGGATCTCAAAGAGATATCTGCACACCTGTGTCCACTGCAGTATTATTCATAATAGCCAACGTATGGAGACAACCTAAATGCCCATTGATGGAGGAATAAAGAAAATGTGGTATATTTCATACAATGAAAATATTATTAAGCTCTAAAAAGAAGGAAATCCTGCCTTATATGACAAGATGAATGACCCTGGAGGACATTATGATAAGTGAGATAAGCCAGACACAGAATTCCACTGGCATGGTTCCACTTATAAGAGGAAGTTAAAATAGTCAAACTCATAGAAACAGAGAGTAGAATGATGGTTGCCAGGGGCTGGGGTGATGAAGAAATGGGAGGTTTCTGTTCAACTGGTATAAAGTTGCATCTAGGTAAGATGAACAAGTTCCAGAGATCTGCTGTACAACATAGTACCTACACTTAACAATACTGAGTTGTGCATTTAAAACTTCGGTAAGAGGACAGATCTCAAGTTAGTGTTCTTACCACAATAAAAAATAAAAACTGAACAAGTATTAATATGTACTTAACTGATTGAAAACAACAGTAAAATCAATCTATTGTTATCTCTAATGTAAAAAAATATTTAAATTAAAGAGAATTATATATATAAAATCATGAGAGAGGTGCAATGTTTTAGATTTTGAAATTTTCTGCAATATTTGTATAAATATAACTGGATTCTCAGATTTCTTTCTGCATTCAGTCCATGGTATTTTTTTAAGTTCAAGTATACAAAGAGAGGGCTTCCCTGGTGGCACAGTGGTTAAGAATCTGCCTGCCATTGCCGGGGACACGGGTTTGAGCCCTGGTCCAGGAAGATCCCACATGCCACGGAGCAGTTAAGCCCATGCGCCACAACTACTGAGCCTGCACTCTAGAGCCTGCGAGCCACAACTACTGAAGCCCGCGTGCCTAGAGCACATGATCTGCAACAAGAAGCCATCGCAATGAATAGACCACGCACCACAACGAAGAGTAGCTCCTGCTCACCGCAACTAGAGAAAGACCGCACAGCTACAAAGACCCAGCACAGTCAAAAATTAAAAAAAAAAAGTATATGAAGATAATCTGGTCTTTACACAGACAAGTAATTTGAAAAGTTAGGAGTATTTTAAAAGTCTTTTCAGATATTTGTAGATATTTTCTTTGATACAATATCAAAACTTGGTAAGTGGTAGCTTCTTAGAAGTTAGTTTCAATAAGAAAACTGAAACCATATTCATGTATTTTTGTAATTTGTTACATTAAAATTCATTAGTCTATCTTGTACTTTGAATGGATCTTTTCCAGATGAATGGTTTTGTAACATCCTCCATTAACCATTTAAGAAAATATCAGTTTACAGAATTATGCAGAACTTCCAAATGTATGAAAAAATTACATTCAAAATGTGTAGTTTATAACATAAGTAGACATAAAATATATAATAACTATTTTCCAGAGGACAGGAAGGATAACATTAAGGTATATTCTTGTAAGATTATACAATTTAAGTGTAGTGGCATAGTATTTTTTGATGGTGAGAGAAGGACTGTAAACTTCATCTATAATTGTAGTTTTTTCTAGTTATCCTATCAGTTCTGTTAATTTTTATTTAAGTAAAGTTTATCTATTAGATGCATTAAAATTAAGATTGTTATATCCTTCTCATAAATCATTCCCTCTGCCATAACATTCTCCTCTTTATCCATGGTAATATTTCTTATTCTAAAATCTACCATGTCTACTATTAATGTTACTCCTCTAGGTATCTTATGAATAGGTTTGATATAATGTACCTTTTTCAATCCTTTTAGATTTAAACGTATTCATTTTAAAAGTGGTTTTTATGTAGAAAACTTATAGCCTTTTTTCACCCATTATGATAATGTCTGCCTTGTTCCCTGAGTGTAAACCTTTTATATATAATACTGTTATCACCTGAGTTTAAATATACCAGGTGCTCTTTATTTCCTATTTCTGCCTTTGTTCTTTGATCCAGTTTTTGCTCCTTTCCTGCCTTTACTTGGGTTAATTTAATACTTTTTAGCATGGTAATTTTTTTGTTACTATTAGCTTAGTAATTATGTTTTTGTTTTTTTCTTTTTGTCATTGCTCTAGGTTTTACCAAATGTATTTTTTAAAGCAACTCATTTGCTAAATTTCAAATAAATATGATAATATAAATCAAAGACTAATAGTTATATCAAAGTTTAATTAATAATCAGAAAAATTTGTTTATAAATCATCTTTATTTGCACTACTTTTGTTTTGAGGAAGTTTTGTTCAATATTTTTTTATTATTACTCACTTTAGGAAATTATAGAAGCCTTGAAGTGCATATTTTTACAAATTTCAAATCAGTGTACCAATAAATACTCATTATATTTAAATAATTTTATTAATATGTAGACTTATTTTAATACTTCTACTTTCTGTCAAATTAATTTTTTTAATGGCATGTTTTTCCCTAAGTCTATTCCAAATGAAATTCATTTTATTCTAAGTAAAACCCTACCAAATTATGCAGTAAATTTCTGACAACTTTATCTGGGGCTGACAATGAGGTAATGGTTGTAGCAAACATCAAAAACTACTTTGGACCTGAACTCAAGCGACAGACCAAGCTTGTGTGAATCCAGACCAAAGCTGTGCTCAGACTTGTATAATTGAAAGATATAAGAGCTAGCGATTAGAGACTGAAAGAATAAGAATAACTCAACCTGAATTAAACTGGAACACAGAAAGTGACATTAACAGCACAGAATTAGAAGGCAGAGTGAATGCTAAACAAAGACTTTTCAGCATTGTCAAGAAAGTCACTGAAATATTCTCTCTGTGGGATATTTGTAGCAATAGCTAACCTTGTACTAATGGAATAATAATGCATAAAAGCCATAAAAAAAGAACAAAAGGTGCAACTTACCAGAAGATATATGCTCAGTATGCAAAACCCAAGTAAAAATACAGCCTTGAGTACATGCTTCAGAAGATAGCCCATCAATCTGTGAACAGAGAAAAAAAGCAAATAATTCAGAGTATTTCTTTTAAGAGGTAAAACAAAGTCACAAGAAAAAGAACTTCTTTTGCTACTATTTCCATATGAAATACTGTGGAAAGAAACCAAAAAATAGAAAACTTTTACAATTTACATATTAATAAGAGATATACCTCTAGCTACTTAGGTCTTTATATTTTATAGAGTTCATTTTTTTTTAAATAGAGCAGCAAGATATCACGTGTGAAATACGAGTAAGATATATTGCTTTCTTTAAACGTTTCTTTAAACGTGGAAAAAACAAACTAAAACGTAGCTAAGATCATAAGAATTAGCAAATTATTTGTATAAATGTTGAATTTCTTTTATGAAATGGACATTATCATGAATACCTTTATGTATTACCTGCAAATGAAAAGTGGAAGCTTACTGCCAACTGGTGACCCAAGCTGGTTTCTAACGTAGTTGAATTCACTGCATAATTTAGAAATTGTTTTAGAGACTATTTTCCATCCCTTTTATTTCCATTTTCTGGGTTAGAGTCTGCAGAAGAACAACTGCGGACCACTCAGCGGTTGCTCCTCCCATTCCGTGGCCTGAGCAGTGGCAGCTGCAGCCCATCTTCAGTGGCATCTTCACTGACCACTGTGCACTGTGGTTCTCAGTGGGGAACTAATGGGCAGGCATAGAGGGCGCCTGCCGCCTTCAGACCAGGCTGCCACCTCGGGTTGAGCAGCCGTAAATTCAGGAGCTGGAGCAGTCCGTTCACTCTGAATTCCTCCTTGGTCACAGCCTTCTCAGCTGAGGCCTGCCCTTTCTTTACCACCTGTTGAGGATCTTCACACAAGTGGAGAGTAGGCGGGACTCCCGCAGGTGCTCACGGGAGAGGGAACCGCGCATGCGCAGAACTTCCCCGGTCAGCGTCCGTCAATCACGTCAGACCCGCAGAGTGAGCTCCCAGTTGTTGCAGAGATGGCGGAGTACACAGAGCCCAGAGACTGGACTGTGTTACACGGAGCAGTGGTAGGCAGGTTCACAGAAGATTTCTTTCACGCCGGTGGTCAGGCCTGGTGTCGGGAACCACCACGAGTCGCGGCTCCCGGAAACCTGCCGGGCTCCGGTGAGTGAGGTTCCAGGAGCGAGGTGACCAGCAGTAGGAGTGGCGCCCATGGCAGCAGCAAACCTCGGCACAGCTCTCTGGCTGGTCTTCCTGGAGGTTATGATACTGACATCAGCCAGGTTTTCAACGGCAGTGATGGCAGGAGCGGACAGCAGAAGCTTCTCCCAGGTTCTCTTTAGCTTTAGAGGTAATGCCATCACTTTTCCTTCTTAGATAACTGTCCGACTTGGAGGTCAAGGTTGGTGCCACCTAAGTGGGTTCCTGCTGCAAGGAATTTGAGGACATCCTCCTTCATTTGTAGGACATCAAAAGCTCTGGACATTGTGAAAGTTTCCCTTTAAGTTATGCTGGGAACCCAGAAAAATGCTGTATGGATCTCTCTCTGGGTAGCATGGAAAAGCTTAGAAATCTAATTTTGGAAGCCCCCATATACAAAGCTAAAGGACAAACCACAGACTGGGAAAATACACCTGCAATACATATAACAACAGCAAAAAAGTATTCATATCAAGAACATAAATAGAACTACTACAGGAGAGAAAAAAAACACGATTATAAAAATGGTATATGGGGTCCTTGTGTGCTGTGTGTAACTCTTAGAAGAAAGAAATGGGTGGATCTCAGGGCTAAGGGTGTTTTGTTAGGTGCTAAACAAAGTTCCAAGTTCCAACACACTTCCTATTTTTCCTACAGCATTTCTAGGATTAGGGGAAGGGACATTTACAAATATATTTGAAAAATATGAATAATCTAATAAGCATAGAAATGAATAAGCAGTTTACACACAAATTAACATAATGATGCATAAATTCATATGTAATTAAGTGAATGCAAGTCAAAATAGCATTATACAATTTTGCAAACATTTAAAAATATTAATGTGTAGTTCAACCTTTGTAAAAATTATCAGAATAATTAAAATGTGTGAAAGATAAATTTTCATATATTTCCTGCCCTATCAGTTCCATAGCTGGGAATGTCCTATTTTCATATGTGCAAAGAAATATATAAAACAAGTTTATTTCAGCAGAGTTGTTATTAGCCAAAAAAGAAACAACTTAATTTATTCTATAAAATTCTATGCAGATATTCTATGCAACTGTTGCAAGTAATTTAAAAATCATGAAAACAACAAAATAAAGTATTTCAATGAAATGAGGAGTATATTATTATAGTCCTGTTAGAAATCATTTTGCCAAAGATGTTCAGAGCTAGGTTAAGAAAGCTGGTTTGGAGGGTAATGTTTTTATTCAATATGCCTTCATTCATTTACTCTTATGAGATTAAAAGTAATACATTTGACCCTTGAACAACACGAGCTTGAACTGCTCAGGTACACTTATATGCAGATTTATTTCAATAAGTATCGTACTTATATTTTCATTTTACAGATCTTTAAATTAACTGAGAAAAATTTGTGTTGGATTAGAAATCACAATGTGTGGAATCAAAAGAACTAGAGTTTGAGTCCTGAGTCTATGCAAGCTGTGTCAGCTTCCTGCCCTTTGGTGAATCATTTATCAATTCCTTTGTTTTTTGAGTCAGAGATGGCAGTAGGAAAACTTTCAAATGGGGGAGGGGGTCAGCACCCCCAACCCCTCATTGTTTACAGGTAAACTGCATTTCATTCATTAATGAATTCATGTCATCTCTTTACTCTTTTAACAGATATGTAAATACTGCTCATAAAAGAGAAATTCACTTTTTTTTCTGGTCTATTTTGCAGTGTCTCTTAGAGCACAGTTGGTACTGACATACAAATTAAAGAACGAAAATTAACCTTCCTTTGAAGAATTGCAAACGATACCCCTTTTGGGTATATTAAGGAGAAAAAAAAGCCAGGTGTTTTCCCTCTGGGCAGAGATAGCCGTATCACACAGAACACACGTTTGGCCAGAAAGGCAACAGCTACATTATAGTTCTTGCTCCTGGCCCCCGTCGGCCAGGTACCATTAGGTAGAGTATACCCTGACAATCTTACTCAGAGATGTTAGAAATTGGAAAAGATATTGATGAAAATACAGTCATATGATTGAATCAATATACTTTTCTGTTTTCTCTATAACCTTATTTATATATGTTGAAATAAACAAATGCATTGGAATGGCAATTGTAAACTCATTATGAAGTATTCTGGATAATTTAGAGTCATAAAATCTTTTCACTTTTGTTTGTAGATTCTGTGGAAGAAAGAATCTCCATCATTGCTCAGCAGATAACTTTCTGATGTTTAACAAAAGGTAAGAAATATGTTCTCCGTTGAGACCAGAATAATGTATGCTGATGGTAGTCTGTTAAGGGTTCAAAAGCAGGGTGAGGGCAGTAGAATATGCATTCTAAAGACTTTGGGATAGTTGTAATATTAGGAAAATCAGTAGGGGAATTTCCACTGTCTGTTTGAAGTATTTAATACCAGTTGCTGGGGAAGCATATTTTCACAAAACTGAATTTAAGCCCTGTAAAAAATTAATAACAGAAACCTTAATTAAATAGAGTCTGGAGATCAGAAGAGGGGAGCTGTCAGGTCCTGCAACATAGCAGAGCCCAACAGAAAGAAGAAAGACGCCTCTTCTTTCCTGACAGGGACTCAGCCAATGAAAAGCCATAGACTCTGTTTACCACAGCTCTCCCATCTTCCTTTTCCCCCTCTATAAAAGCGTTCTCCTTCCCATGCCTTGGGGGGATTTGCATGTGGCTTGCCAATGTGGCAGACCTCTAATTGCAATTCTCTGCTGATCTGAAATTTTCATCTGTCTTTGCTGGAGAAATATCTGGCAGTCTATTTACTTCAGGTCAACAGCCCTGTATCCTTTCCTTATGCTCTGTATTCCATGGGATCTGAATTTGACATTTGTACGAATTTAGTTGGGTGCTGAGGAAGTGAGAAGGGGTGAAAAAGAAAATCACCTTTAAATAACGTTTAGTTTGCTTGGCTTCTCTTCCACATTATTCAGATATGTTTCCTAAAGGCTTTATTTGAAAAGTACTTTTATTTAGTTTTATTTTGATTAAAGGTTAGTAGTATTATAGAATAATTGAAAAGTCAGTAGCAGCTGAAGGAGAGCAGAATACGTCATCCCAAAATATGCCTCTTGGGCATGAGGATTATTTTGAATTGATTGTTTTTTAAGAAACAGCAGACATAGGAGAGGCTCTAAAAATGAGTAGTAGAAGTTACCCTTTTGTAAGAGAGATTTACATTTATAAGGGAAACCTCTGTTTGTAAGAGTATCTCTGCACCAGGAAAAGAGGATGATTCCAAATCTAGAAACTCTTTATCAATAAAGAAGACTTAAGTCTGCATAACAACCTTAGCTTCATTTACTGTGCTTTTCTTAATAACCCTCCATAAAGGCACCCTCCACCCCCAACATCTTTTGTTGTTTTTAGCTGGAGATAGGGTAAGGTCGGATCTTAACAAACGGCACTGCGAAACAGAGGAAAGCTTCAAGTGAGCTTTTTTAGGGAGTGCTCCCGGGCGAGGCTCACTGGTCTGAGAGAAAGGGGCCAGAGAAGTCGCGCCCGGGTGAGGGTTTGGGCAGAATTTATAGGGAAAGAAGGGGAAGGGGTGTGGTGAATCCGGGAGGGCACAGGGTATTCCTTATTTGGTGGTCTTTTCGGGTATCGTGGCAATATCTGGTGCCGGTTGCATCAGTCTTGGGACCGTTAGTCCCGCCCCTCGAAAGGCGGGAAGGCTGGGCCGGGTGGAAAGTCTCCAGGTCAGTTCCTGAACTGGGTGGTCCGGAAAGTTTCCGTCTGATGCAACCTGTGAGTCTGATTGCGTTCCCCTGCCTCGGGCCAGTTGGCCTTACAGATAGTATTTAAGGTGATGGCTTGGGCCATTTTGGAGAGTTACTCAGTTTTTCTGGGAATCTTCCATGTATACAGTAGGTATACATGTTATTAAACTTGTCTTTCTCCTGTCGATTGGTCTTTATTACAGGGAGTGTCTCAGCCAAAAATCTAGAAGGGTAGAGGGAAATTTATTTTTCTTCCTTTACATAGCACAAGATCAAAACAAATGATTAAAAAGAGAAGGAAATCAGCAGCTTTTGTTTCATCAGTAAAGAGATCTCATTTCAGAAATTAATTATGTTTTGCATATATATCTGTAATCAGCGTTTCTTTAACCTGTAATCCTTAACGAACCTGTAAGAATATTGGTACCTCGTGATTTAATCGTTGGGAAGATGTACACGGTAAACAATGATTTTACCTGCTTTGCCTGCTTGTGTCTTTGATACCTTATTAAGAGAAAGTTTTGCATTTTGCGTTTGTTTCAAATTTATTTTTTCAGCTATTTTGAATTTTTGTACTGTTGAATATTTTAAAGTATAGTCTATAAAAGGATTTATCCTGAGCACTTACATTACATTTTTCTCATTAATTTAGCCATTAGTATACCAAAAATAGTATGGAAAGATACTCTTTACGGGTATCTTTTTATAAAATTGCAATATTTATATATTAGAATTCTTGTAAAGTAACATCTGATGAGATGCCAAAGACTTTGATATGCTAATCAGAACTGAAAATTTTAAAAGAAAATTGGGTAATTACACTTCAACACAAAATGAGAAGTAAATTAGTCAAGGAATTTGATAGTTCTATGTGCTAATTCAAGTTACTTGATGAGGAAGAAGCTGCAAACACGCAGCTGATAAAGACAGCTTAAAAAATTTGCTTAATCTTTAAATGCACATGAATAAAAATATTAACAAAGAAACAAAGAACTAACAATATTATCATTTCTTTTAATATCTTTCTTTACTGCAGGTATGATGTACTTGAAAAATAATTAGGTTTTTTCTTTCTTTTTTTTGTTATGGTGTGTCTTCCACCCTAAGTAGTTAGTTTCTTATATTCTAGACTTTTAAGTTTTATTTAGGAGGGAATCATATAAAAATAAAGGACACTTGAAGTATCAAAATAAAATAAAAATCAAACTTAACTTACTCTTGCATATTCTCCCTTAAAAATAAGTTTAAAACAAAAACTCACACTTAACAAAAACTCGTACTTACTTGTTCTAAATAATTTGTATGAATTGACTCCTAATATAAATTTTACAATACCACTACTATAACCTTCATGTTAAAAATGAGGAACCTAAGGAAAAACAAGGTTAAGCATTTGCCCAAGATTTCACAATGAACAAATCACTCTGTCGAAAAAATATGTAATCTGGCTCCAGAAATTGTGTTCCAGCCACTGTGCTGTTCTGCTGTAATCACTGTACAATATAATTTCACAATATATTATAACAGTGATTTTTTTTTTTGCACACAAACAAATATTGATGAAAACACCTTTGAAATGGGTTTCCTGTTTTCATTTAAATCAAATATTAAATACTGCTTAGCACCACAGGCAAACTGGTAAAACTTTTAACAGTTTTAATGATAATAATTTTAATAATTAATAATAATGGCTTTCATTTATTTCTCATTAGAATCAGATACATGTTAAAAAATTGCTGACTGGATTGTTTCTATATATTGCTAAGGCATTTTCAGTATAATGTTGCTGTGGACTCAAATAAAATAAGTGAATTTCTACATTTTGCAAGAAGAAAGGAAAAATCTTTCTCTTTCAAGCAGTATATTTAAGTGATAGAAGCCTCTGTGTAACCGTTACGCTTTATTAATCTTCTGTGGTCCTGGCCTCAGCTATGAAAGGAAAAGTTAAACATCCCTAGAGGAAGAAGCCTATTATTATAATAGATATTCTTCCACTATTCCATATAGATGCCCTCCTTTTTTGCTTTCCCTTGTCCTTACTCTTCCTTTTTTTCCCCTGCTATCTTATTCAGTGTTTTTTCTCATACTTTGTCTCTTTCTCTTTTCTTTCCATTCTACTGGTCTTCTGTCTTAGCTCCTGCGATGGGTATACAGTTTCTGTTTTGGTTTAAGCTACATGCAGCAGTATTACAGAAAATGCTCTGATGATACTACTCTAGAATTTAATTTTGTTAAAGTGTAATTATTATTCAGGCATATTTTAACTCAAGCTAAATATAAAGATCTAGATCTTTATATTTGTGAAATAATTTTGATACGCATTTTCTTATTTGTTCCTTATAATACTCTGGTAAATAAACACTTTCAATAAAGAAAAGCAATAGGTTAAGTGATGGCCTAGGGCCTCAAAGTTAGTAACTGAACATGAAAAAGAACCTAGCCCTTTAACAGTCACTAACTGCTGATCTCTTGGCTTCACTGCTCCATGGGCACTAGAGAGGTAAACTGAAAGGAATCAATAGAAAATTGAGTTGCTACTGTATGCTATGTTCTGTTGGTGAAACAAACAAATGTATGATATTGCCTGTCAGCTACTCAGGAGCCTCCAATATTCACATGCACCACTCAAATCGAGAACAGCCCAAGCAAGTGTACAATTATGGTGGTTTTCAAGGTCATCGAAGGGTTCCCTGCACCGAATAACTCCACCAGTGGGTGCTCTGCAGGCCCTAAAATTAGAGACTTATTATTCCAGGGTTGAATATTCTTAAGTCTTTGAGAGGTTGCCATGTCCCTTGAAGCATTAAAAACATATCGTTAAATATTTTTAATAGACAGGACTTTAGCATATATGACGTGAGCTGGACACCTGGCAAACTATAGAGGACTCCAGATTGAGGAAGATACACAGCATAAAAAGGAGTGTGTGTGGGGGTGTGGAATCCTAGTTTATCACACTTTTAGTTAGTGCTAGTTTAGCTGTCAGTCTTATTTCTTACTATTTATTGTCATTCATTTTTAGAGAATTATATAATTCACTTGCTCTCTAATTTACAACCAATACCAGATGTTCTTGTGAATTATTTCTCTCTTTTGAAATTGCCGTATAATTCTGCAAGCTTCTTGCTTGGAAGTTTTATTATTTCAAGGACTGAGTCGTTAAATGTCCAGCAACTTTGTCTGTTAGGCTCCTCATTCAGGCCTATCTGTTCATCCAAGTTTTCATATTAATTGACCGGTTGATCCCATTATACATTCATTGAAAGGACACTTACTTTGATCCAGTCTGTGCCTTATAGGAAAAACTGAATAAATACTGTTCTCATCATCACATCAAAATATATTTAGAGAGAGAGAGAGATTTCTAAGATATACAGCTCAATAAAATGACAAGGTTCTAAGTCTTCTAAATCATTTTGTGACCCAAACTGAAAAGCATGCTTTTCTTTTGTGATGCTAAATATTTCTTGTAATATCATCTGTCACTAATGCTTTCCCCTACTACCTCCATAGGCGACTAACTTCAACCAATCTAATCAGTTTCAGCCATGATGCTAATGACTGAGGCAGTCTCGATGTGTTAGCTAATAGTCCCGGATTTAGCACAGATTCACAGAATTTTAAAGCTAAACAGCTAACATATTCTTAGGTACCATTAATAGACCACAGGATATACGGGAGGAAGATGAGGCTCTGAGTGCCTTTCCTAAGATTACTTGATGGCCAGCCAAGAAACTGGATCTCAATTCAATTAACTAAATTTACATCTCATGGGAGGTCTTTAAACTCCTAAACCCTAAGAGTTTTCTATGGAGATTTTGGATATCACGATGGTTTGGAGCTGGTGTTGGAGAAAAGGAAGATTTTTTTTTTTACTAAAACAATCTATAAAGTCACACCACCAAGAAAGCTCTTCTCACCACTGAATATCAGGAGAGCGTGTGGTATTAATTTAATTAGTTTCTCCTCTTCTGAGAGGCTTTACCAAGGGCTTAGAACATGTCCTTATTTGGGTTGGTGAATAGCTAAAATGCCCTATTTTAGTGTTAATGAATTTATTTAATTTGATATGATATCCGTGTGCATTTAAATTAAAAGTAGTATTGAGATAAAAGCTTCTCCAACCATCTGACTCAAGATTAACCCATTGGATGTTCTGATCTTCACTCTCTGGGGTTAGGGCCTCAGTAGACTCTAGGAAAACGAATCTTTGAGTTTCCTAAATAGAAAAAGAAGTTTGAATTTTAATATAGACTTGGCATTTAACTGCTTATTCTTTCTTAAATAGAAAATATGGTCTCTGACATTAAAATGAAAAGACTGCACACATAATATTATTTACAATACAGTAGAATGTTTTGTTGTAAATCATTACAAATTCAGATTGCGTGGCTTCCTTGTAGAGTCTGTACTTCGCTCTCTGATCAAATACTTTTTATACCGAATGTCACTTAAAAGAAGCCAGAATTTGAGTCTCTGTGTTTTCTCCTAGCTGCTAAACAAACTTTACAAGCAGGGCTTCCCTGGTGGTGCAGTGGTTGAGAGTCCGCCTGCCGATGCTGGGGACACGGGTTCGTGCCCCTGTCCGGGAAGATCCCACATGCCACAGAGCGGCTGGGCCCGTGAGCCATGGCCGCTGAGCCTGCGCGTCCGGAGCCTGTGCTCCACAACGGGAGAGGCCACAACAGTGAGAGGCCTGCGTACCGCAAAAAAAAAAAAAACTTTAGAAGCAAAGCAAGGCAGTGACCTTGAAATGTACCCTTTGCCATAATAAAATCATGGTTATTTTTTCTTGGATAGAGAGTTTGCAAGATGTAGTATTTCTCTTTTATAGTCAGATCTCCAAACGGATGCATTTTCCTCTAGAAAAAATCTTTTTAAATTAATTTAAAAACACTTTTCTGAAAAACTTTTTAAAAAACTACTTTAGACTCTTTTTTTTTCTTTTTTTTTGCGGTATGCGGGCCTCTCACTGTTGTGGCCTCTCTTGTTGTGGAGCACAGGCTCTGGATGCGCAGGCTCAGTGTCCATGGCTCACAGGCCCAGCCGCTCTGCGGCATGCGGGATCCTCCCGGACCGGCGCACTAACCCGTGTCCCCTGCATCGGCAGGCGGACTCTCAACCGCTGCGCCACCAGGGAAGCCCCCTAGACTCTTAATTTATGCCCAAAGCAGCAAAGGTAAGACTTTGGAACATAATTTACTTAAAATATACCCTAGAACATATCTGACTCATGCTTTAATGAGTCTTCGTAAGCAGATGATCTCTGCAAAAATAACACAGAGTACTGATTAAGAGGCCTTGACTTCTATCTGAATAGAAAATCTGTACAGTGTATCATTGGAGGAAGTTTAAATGTCACCCAACAGAAATAAAAACAAAATTTGGCAATTTAATTTCCTTGACTTGCCTATGTATCAGAAAAGAGGCAAGTCAATAAGATTAAAAAATTAGCTAGGGGCTTCCCTGGTGGCGCAGTGGTTGAGAGTCCACCTGCCAATGCAGGGGACACGGGTTCGTGCCCTGGTCCGGGAAGATCCCACATGCCGCGGAGCGGCTGGGCCCATGAGCCATGGCTGCTGAGCCTGTGCTCCACAGTGGGGGAGGCCACAGCAGTGAGAGGCCCGCGTACCGCAAAAAAAAAAAAAAAAGTAGCTAGAAAAAGAAATGTCATGTGCGCTCTGCCCAGGAGCTTGGTCCTTGTCCTACAGGTAGTGGGGACAATTGAAGATTTTTTAGGGGAGGTGAGTTTACAGTTTCTTCTAATCACATAAATTAAGAAATATTCAGTGTTTGTATAGAACAAAGATTACATCTCCCCCACAGATTGGTATTTTGTATTAAAGAAACCAGACGTAAGATGGAGAAAATGTGGTGTTTATACAGAGTCATAGATTTAATGTGACACAATAGATTCTATGGTCAAATCCTGTTGTTAGGCAATCTTTGCATAGTTTCTTGGAAAATGCAGTAATATTCATTAGCTCCTTTTCCTATGCAGTGTTAAATGCAGGTATTAAGAAATTTGAAATTTTTAGCATGTTTTCTTTAAAAACTATGGTGTTCCTTTATCTGTGATATATATATATATCACATATATATATATATCTATCGATGAGAAATTTGAAATTTTAGAAATGGAAAATAAAAGTGATGGAAGGGGGAAATATATACAAAATAAAATTATGAAAATTATTATTAATCCTCAACCTTTTAATAGTCTTGCTTAGCAACCTGGAAAATTATTTTGCCTCAGACATTAGGGAATAGGGCCCAGGAGGAGCGTTACAGAAATGTGGTTTCACAAGCCTGAGTAAAACATCTGTTTGGGATATAGAGGCAGATTCCTCTCCATGGAAAGGGAAAAGTAAAGAAAGACCAAACTGCATTAATTATAACATTGGTGGAATTTTTGTTCTCTATTCCTCTGACAGCTGGGGTAGGGGATTTTAAATAAAAGAGATGATTTTAATATTCCCTAAAAAGGGTATTAAACAGGGGAGCATAGAATTTTATTCCCATGCTTTGTTTATCTTTGAAGGAAACCTACAGGGGTACCTAGTGGGACTACAGATATTACAATAGGTATAAGAGTATTACCAGGCCATACAACTCAATATCTGGAAACTAATATCAACTGATATAACTACATGTTTTCACCAGTGACAATGTCACATAGAAACAAAAAAATTCAGTATATGGAATATACAATCAAACTTGCAGGAAACATTTTGAGTTACTACTATTTACTAGGGACATTAAAAGATATAGAAGGCCCAAGTGGCATGTCAAGTTCACCTGACTACAGAGGGAGCAGCCCAAGCAAATAAATGAGTATACATGTAATTGAATGTGTTCAGAAGGAGCTTCCCCATGACGTGCCACTTTGGCATGTGCACTCTGTGGAGCCGACAACAGTGGAAGCCAGAAGACTCAGGAAGAGCTTTGTACCTCGCCTTCAACTGCCTAAAAAAATCTAGATAGAGAGCCTCGTCCAGAAAGAGAGCTACCACCGGAGAGAACTGTAAGGAATAGCGGTAGGTGTGGTTGGTGGTGCAGGACAGGGCTTGGCAGTGCCTGTTTGTTCAGAGGCCTCTCTGTGTCCCATGGTCTCTGCTTGGCACGACAAGCATTTGTTTGCCAAACTTTCACTCTTCCCATTTCCTGTGAATCGTCTTCATTCCCTCCAAAGCCCCAAATCCCCAAATCCCCAAATCCCCAAATCCCCAAATCCCCAAATCCCCACTCTCTTCTTTTTAGCTCAGAAAGGCATAGAAGCTTCAATTGCCTGACTGTTGGGCAGCCTCTTGTTGAGCTCATAGGGCTCCCATACGTACATTATTTTTTTTCTCCTGTTAATCTGCCTTATGTCAGTTTAACTAACAGACCAACCAATGGAAGCTAGAAGGGTAGAGGAAAATTTTTTCTCCCCGACATAACCAAATTCTACATGATTACAGAGAAGAAAGTCACGGATTCTAGACAAGTCAAGAACGTCAAAGAATTTACAGAGTAGTGGACGTTCGTGCTATTTTAATGTTTGAATAGGAGTTTGATGCAAAGTTAGGTAGGAAGGAAACATTTTAAGCATTTGATGTGTATATTACATTTAGGTATGAAGGAGTAAAGAAGTAGAAAGGGAATGCAACTGTGCTGAAAACAAATGGAATACAGAATTTAAAACAGTAACACGAGGTTGTGTGTTACGTAAACAGTGGTCAACTAGGAATGGAAGGCAAACCTAGTGGGAGGTTGGTGTGCTTTGCTTTTATCTTTTTAGCATGAATAATGAGATGCTGTTGTGAATTCAGGTGGAGAAAAAGACTTAGTTAGGGCCAAAGTTCTCATAGACTGTATGAGATTGTGAGGGGAGGGGACATGGGGAATAGCTAGATGACGTCAACAAAAAGAGTAGTGGTGGTTTTTCCAAAATTTCCATGGTCTGCAAGTGGTGGTAAGAGTGAGGGTAATTCTGGTCCATCTTCTCTTACCTCCTGATATTTAGAAATCGTCTGTTTGAGGATTACATAAGAAGTAAGTGGAGATTCTGTAAGGGAGTTAGGGAGTCTTTTAGCAAGAACCATGGACAACAGTTGGCCCAGAGGAATGGGTTCGGGAGAAGTCAGTAGCAATAGGGTGAAGCGTAATAGGGCTCTAAAGGACACTTAGAAGATGCCTGAAGATAGGCAACCAGAGAGGCCTGAAATTTGCTTTTTCACAGAAGACGACGACCATAAAGTCATAACTGGATTTTCCTGACTTCATTTTGAAAGAAAACTTTTAAAATGTAATCGCTTTAACGTTTATCAAAGCTGTAAGATCCTGAGCCCCTAAAGAGAATGATAATTGTGATAAGATTTTAAACTGAAACATCAGTGTATTATCGTCTCTGCCTCTTTTCTACGCAGATGGGGTCTCGAATTTTCCTCCTTGAAATCTTTCCTGATTCTCCTAGTCTGCATCATTCTCCCCATTTTCCTGAAGTCTCATCTGTATATATCGTCTTACAACATTCTCTAATAATTATGTATGTGAAAATGTCATCTTTGAAGTTGTATTTTATGTTTTTATTTGCCATAATGTTTAAAGCAGTGTTGAATAGATCACAGCTCTTCAGTAAAGATTTGCCTTATCAAATGTATAAAACGGCCTTGGAATATCAAGCTCATGACTGAGTGATTGTAGGTTATATAAGAGCCTTTTAACCTGTTTCTTCTTCTGAGGACATCTATCCTCATCCCTAAAATGACTTGCAAAGCCAAGCTGATTCTTTTTGATACATCCAGAAAAGTGCATATGTTCCCTGTTTATGCAATAGTATAAACTGGTAAATTTAAATGGTTTGCTCAAGTTTCTAAATAAAAATGGAAAATATAGTTGAGCTATGTAGCTTCAAGGACTGCTGAAATAAAAATAGCAGAAGGATAATTAATTCTCATTTTACATTACTGGAAATTAACAAAAAAGAAAGAACAGCACATGAAAGGGAGTGGAAAGAGGCTAGGGAAAAGAAAAACTATATTTTGTGGATATACACACACAAACACACATTGATCAAAATGATGAATTTCCTAAAGGGCAAGACAGTGTTAGTGACCTGAGTTTGATACAGTGGGAGAGTCAGATTTAATTCGATAAGTGCATATTGAGCCCTAGCATGTGCTGGATACTCTTTTTGTCACTGGGATACAGTAGAGAAAGAGAAGAAATCCCAGTTTTTTATGAACCTTATATATGTGAGATTAAATATGGAACCGTATACAAATATACAGCTACAAATTTGTAAAAATTAAATTCTATTATAAATATTCCATAATATATGTATATAAATACGTGTTTATATACACCTATATTGATGTCCATAACATAAATTAACTTGGATTAACTGGGTATTCAAAATTCCAATGTGATTTTTTTTCCTAACCATTTTATGCTGTTACTAGTTCTTCACATTCAAGATTTACAAAATGTTGAGAGTTTGCAAATTATATTACTGTTGTGGATATTATTAGCTGTGGGTATCACTGAAAGGAAACTATTTAATTAACTTGTGGATAAATTGATAGGTCCACAGAGTATTATCCCCCCTATTTTGGGATCTGTCCTTGTCCTTCACTGTTCTTGAAACTCACTCTCAGTGTTTAAAATATAGTCTTTGTCTCTTTATAAAGCCATGATTTATGCTTTGCCTACTAAAGAATTGTCATTATCATAAATAAAAATGTATTTGTTGTAGAAAAATAGCAAACGATTTTGAAAGCCCTTGCATTAATCTACAAACATCTAGATTCATTAAGGGACGTTTGGTGCTCCAGTTTAAGTTACATTTGATAAAGCACATAAATTTGGGGAGAGGTAACTGTAAAAATCTCAGTATAAGCAGCTTAACACATTTTAATCTGCCTTTTAGATGGATGAGATAATAAAATACTCAATTATTTGAATCATTTTCATACCACTTTAAAAAATTCCATAGCAATTTATCCAGTTCTGGATTTTGGCTTTGGTTTTGTTAATATTCACAGACATTTCTGTTGGGTGTAAGTTTTATGTCTGGCTGAAGTTTGAATGGGCAATTTGTCAATCATACATTTCTACCTCCTAGGTTCAGGTCTTCTTAGCAAACAAATTGTGACCTGTGTTTCCTCTTTCCTGGAGAGGGACTCCCCACTCAAGTATACTGCCCTAAACCGTCCTACGTATGCTAGAAATTTCTTTACAGTTCCCATGTTACTATTTTAAAACACAGCCAAAAATTCCTTGATATTTTTTTCAAAGAGAGGGTGTTTGTATATTCTCACCTTAAACATGGGTGGGCTTGTGATTACTTCAACCAATAGAGTGAGGCAGAAGAGATTCTTGTGTCTTATGAGGTTAGGTTATAAAACTAAGCGGTTTCCCACATTGTTTGCAGGAATACTTGCTGTTGGAGACCTGAGCGTTCATGTAAGAAGTCTGACTAAAAATACATACAAATATAATTAATTTTTTTATCTTATAAAATTCTAATGATACCCTAATGCAAATAGCCGTCCAGCCATCCTTGCCAGGACACCAGGCTTGTTAAGGGAGCATCCTCAGATGCTCTGCCAATTGAATAACCCCGCTGACCTCCATCACTGCCACATGGATCAAATGAATTATCCATCCCAGCCTTTTCTGAATTCCTGATGCACAAAATTATGTGATATAATAAGATGGTTGTTTCAAAATTCTAAGTTTTAGAGTAGTTTGTTAGGCAGCAGTAGATAAACTGGGACCTGTCCCATCAAACCTCCCTTGACTGATGAGCCATTTAGTTAGCCTCTGGTCTTTAGTTGGAAGAATGCTCTTTGTATACCCATATCATAAAACACATAATTCGATGTGAATGATTGGTGATATAATTTTAAAGTTTTTCTTCTTCCAAGATATCCGTATATTAGCACAGGTCATTACCTATAGCCTGATTATGTACTTCTCGTGAACATTATAGAGCCATAAGAATTGGAGAAGCAGAGAAAGGTCTGGGAAGAACATTCTTTCCAGTGAATGCTTAAAAAGACCAATGAAGGAATTTGTCTACACTTGTATATATGTAAGATTCAGTTTTTAACTAAATCTAAAGAATATTTACCCTACTTCCTGCAAGAACATATTTTCTATATTAACCAGAATTTCTTTTCAAAATGAAACAAATTTTGAGTAAATGATGAGCTTCTGAGCTGGTTGGGGCTGATGAAGGTCTTTCTGGAATGATCTCTGTCTCCTATAGTGCTGTTTTCTTAGAAACAATAGAGCTAAAATAAGTGAGAATGTTTTGTTGGCCTCATTTATCAAGTGAAACTGCCACTGCATTGGGGAAAGAATGAACTGGCATCCAGGCCTCAGGCCTGCATGAACAGGATGGTATTGTGGAGGATACCATTTCTATCATAAAGCTCTTGAACATGGCAGCTGTACATACCTCCTATGGGTTGGAGACAAAAGTAACTGTGTACTTGGGGAGCTGCTGGGACTCCCACTGAAATGATGATGTTCTTGCTATATCTCCTGCCTTACAGCATCCTATAAAGTTAAAGAAAATAAACACGTACTAGATTAGAAACTATCTGTGTCTTAGAAGTCTGTTTGCCTACTTGCATTTAGAATTACAATGGAGGTACTGAAAGAATAAAAATGATAATAACAATAACAATAGTTAACACATACTGTTTTATAGAGGCCAGGCACTCTTCTAAGCACATTACTATTAACACATTTAATAACCACACCAAATCTGTGAGTTAGGAACTACTTACTGCCCGCCTTTTTTACCAGTGAGAAATGGGAGTCACAGCGGGGTAAAGCGCCTTGCTCAGGTCCCGCAGTAATTGAAAAATGACCAAATAAGGATTTGAATGTTGGCATTCTGGATCCAAAATCCACACTCTTAATAATCCATCCTGCCACTTGAAATTCTAACATCCTAATAGAAATAGCAAAGAGCCATTAGAATTAATATTCATAAAGAATATCTCCCAAAACTCCTGAGCCAATGGTCAGGCCCAGGAACTCGCTTGGAGACAGAAGAGACTCCAAGTGTTATGGGGTGCTGGGTGATTATCCATAAGATAAGGCATCTGGGGCCAATACATTGTGTCAGTAAATTACTCTATTAAGTAAAAATAGTAGAAGACCTTAGGTACTTTATGGGCAAGGCTGCACATAGAAGCCTAATAAATGTTTGGTGGTCTTGATGGAAGAAGGTTTTTCCACAGCTGTTGAAATGTGACTGATACTAGAATAAGTGAGAGGACACAGAGGAAATGAGTAATCTGTTAAAGAGAAACAAACCTCCAGATCAGTGATGCAGTGACCACAAGAAGAAGAGAGATTAACTCAGGTAGTTGCAGACATATCTTTCCATTTATTTAAGTTAGTGATGGATTAGCAACTGCAACAAGTTGCATTTAATGAAAAAGATATGCAACTAGGCTAAAAATGAACTGCCGAAATATGTAACATGACTATTTTATAACCACTTGATATGGTCCTCAAACATTCAATACTAATGCTTTCTACCAATGATTAACCTATGTTGTATTATATATGCACTAAAAGTGATCTGTGAATGATAAATGGTCTACAGTCTAACGTTATGGTTAAGTCAAATATGACTATTTCCGAACATTGTTTAATAAAAGTCTGGTTAACTAAACTGTGTCATAGTTAAAGTAAACGTCAATCTTGGCATAACTGAATATTCAGCTGATGTCAATCAAAGCTAAAAGTGATGGTGCACTTCATGCAGCATCAAAGAAAATAAACATATCTAAGGCTGGAGAAAAATAGCCAAGCAGATGATACTTGTGTTTCTAAACTGATACTACGCTTTCCCTGAAGATGATAGATGAGAGGGTATTAAGAGTGGATGAAGGATCACTGTAGATGGGTGCCCAGGTGAGAGATGATTGTAGCAGTGAACGTGGAGGGAAGGGCCAAGAATCAAGAAGCATTAGAGGCAAAATCAGCAGAACCCGGTGACTGATAAGACGTCAAGGGGAGGAAATGTGGATGGCACACATGACCCTTGAATTCTGGGGGGAGCAGCTAGCCCCTTTCTTACTGATGCTGTCTGACTGTGAGTGCGAGTGGTGAGCTTTCCCAGCGCCGTGAAGACCTCGACAATGACTAATATTCAGCTTCTATTAACAGAGAGACTTGCTCTCCAGAGCAGATTATAAATACAGGGATGTTCCACTTTGGACTGCCGTGGAGGGGGATGATCACTAGGTTTATGGCATTTAGTTCCACTAACAAAGTAAATAGCTACTCATTCATTTGCCTTAACCACAGTAAGATACAGAAGCTTCCTAGTTATTCTCTTTATTACTACTGTTCCAAATCTTTTTCTCTTTTGAAAATGCACCATACCTCTAAATATTTATTATGACTTTTTATAGTTTTATAAAAATAGAAAGTCATAAAAACCTTCCATTGATTTTTTTCACTCAGTGGTGATAAATGATTTAAATCTAAAGTCCTGCTTGTAAAACTGAGTTGCTATTTTGATTTTTATATATTTTTTTCCTTTTCAGGTTGTAGTTTTGAAAATGACTGACACTTGGCATGTTTAAATAAGAGGCCTGGAGCTTCTTTAAACATAGAAACATCCGGAGCAAAAATTAATAATGACTTTTATTATTTTCATCTATAAAAATGAAAGTACACAGCAGCATTTTAAAATGAATTATTGCCTGTATTATCCCTTTACTGACTTGAGGGATAGACTAGAATCCTGTTTTTCTTTTGGAATAGACAAAATGCTCCCTGTTTTAATTCAGACATTCACTGAGTTGCCACTTTGTTGCAGACTTGTAGGTAGCATTGGGGAGAAAGATGAGTAAAAAAGAGATGCGGCCCCTGGCAGAGGCCTGATTAAGCAGGCCCGTGTAATACAAGCATTAGGCCACTCAGAGTTGACATGGACTGGTCCCATCAGGGAAACAGCCTGTGTCACGGCCTGGAGCCCAGACTGTGCTCAGCTGATTTAAGAAAATGAAATGGAGCACAAGGCCTCTGGGAGCCTGCAAGGGAGTGAGCAGTGGGGTAGAAATGCCAGAAAGTAGATGCCTGAAATCAGGGCCAGGTGATGAAGAGTTGTACAAACCATACACAGATTTATTAAACTTGTTCTCTGGGGAAAATGGGCATCTATTCACAGGTGTTAAGTAGGCGAGGGGCCCAGGATTTCTATGTTTTCAGAAGATCCATCTGGCCACAATGTGGAGAGTGGGCTGGTAGGGACCAGAAAAGAAAAACAAGAGGAGACCCTTTCCTTTGGAAAGGTTAGGAGAGGAACTGACCCGCTGAACTGTCACAACTTGGTAGGTTAGCTGTGGAGGGGATGGAAGGAGCTGAGACCAGGATGACGCTCAGATTTCTAACTAACCAAAATATTTCCTTATGCAGCACAAGTGGCTCATATATCATCTCTTCTTTTAAGTTTCCTGGGTGGTTTACACAGTGCTTTATTCACATAGGCCAAGGTGCTATATTCTTTCTTTGCTCTACATATAAAAACTTCGCCTTACCATTATGTGCACTGAAAATGTAGCAGTGACCAAAAAACAGCTTTGCATGTGCCAGTAATGCCAATGAAGATGAATGTACGTCCTTGACTTCTAATCCCTGGCGGCCGTGCTGTACAGCAGTAAAACGCTTAGGCTGTGAAGACAGAGGGACCTGGGTTTTAAGCTCTAATTCTACCACTTACTGGCTGTGATATTAATTACACTACGTAAACTTTAAGCATCATGTTTAAACATGAATGAAAGGAGAATAATTATCCCATCTCAGGTGTTTAGTTAGACTTCCAGTTAAATTTGCTACCATAAAGGTATTTTTATTCATTCCATCCCTTGAAATACAACAAAATAACTAGAACTGTGGAGAGAGAGAGAGGCCATTTCCAGTGAAACAGGGAAATTACCTCATCACAGGTTTTGAAAAAGGTAGTTGCTAGACACAATGATTTTTGTACTTAATGACAGATGATGCCAGGAGCTGACAAGTCCCTGTCTTAGATTTTAGAAGAGTTGTGTGTCATGTGTCACTGGTAGAGACTCAGCTCAACTCCAGAGAGGTTTGTGGAGCTAAGGGAGAACTTCCCTTATTGTTTGCACTGCCGCCTCTCAGCTGAGGGAATGGGCCTTGACCTGCAGTGGGATGAAGCAGGAAGGAGACATGTGGAAGGCTCAGGAGCTGCTTGCAGAAGCAAGCTAAGCATAGAGAGACATAGGAATGGGTGCTGCAGAAAGCCTGTGACGGGAAGGGCTCTTCCTAGGGCAGGGGATGGGGAAAACCGAGAAGACCTGCGCTCAGGGTAGATGGCAGGGCAGAGGGGTAAGAGGGTATCTAGAGTTTCAAAATGAAAAATTGAAAGAAAAACCCACTATAGTTGAAACTTCGGCTGAAATAACTCTTTCACAATCCTCTCCACAAGTTTTAATATCTCTAAGATGTCTTGGAATCAAGAAAGTCTAATTCCCTGGGGTTCTTTTTCTTTTTCTGAAGCCCTTTTAATTAGCATTTAAAAGAAATACATAAAATAGCAGAAAACATACATATTCCATCAGATAAATACTTCTAAAGCAAACATCCATGTAAATGTAAGCACCCAGGTTAGAAATAGAAAATTGTCAGCAACTAGAAGCTCCAGCCCTGTCCTTTTTTGACCTTTTATCCTTCCTCCTTCTCAGAAGCACCATGTGCTAGTATTTATGAAAATGATTTCCTTTCTTTTTTATAGTTTTGCTACTTCTCTATGTTTCCCCTAAACAATGTGTTTTAATTTTGTCTATTTGTAAACATTATGCAAATCGATCATACTCTATGCATTCCTAATGTCAACATTATGTTGTTAAGATTCATCCATGCCCTTGCATATAGTGGTGATGTATTCATTTTTGTGGCAGTATGCAAAATCTTATTATGAATATATATCACAGTTTACTTCATCTTTATATCTTGATGCCTGGGTTATATTTCTATTTCTGCCCTTACTTTTAAAAAGGAGAAGCAGTTAAAATTTGTGAGGTAGTTTTCGTAATGCTTCCTAATGGCACTACATATTTGCCTTGAGCTAAAACACAGAATACATAATATTAAAAAAAAATAAACATTTCTCTGTTTAGAGAGATTTTTCTATGCAGTTCGAATTAAAATTCACAGAAGCCCTGAGAAAGAGATTCTCTCCTCATTATCAGAAACAATAAAACCGTTCTTTATATTCACAATTGTATCTTAGAGTTAAATTATAAGGTACAGTAACATTTTCTGAAGATATCATCTAAGTTTCTGCTATTACATAATGAGTAAGGGTGGTATAATAGATGATACAGTTTAGTCCAGGTTCTTTGGGTTGTCAAGTCATAGGCCACTCTAACTCACTCGAGAAAATGGAATTTAATTGTTAAGGGTATCATAGGACATATTAGACTATCACCTTATGAATAACTAGAGACAAATAACTAAATACAACTTGTTCTGTGGAAACTAGAACAGGGAAGTAAGGCAAATGTTTTACTCTTTGTCTCTTGGATTACTCTCAGCTTCTCTTATTTTTTGCCTCTTTCCGTGTTTCCCTGTTAATTTGTTCCTTTCTTTATCTTGCACAACTTCCCATGGAAACTCATCTTGATCGTGATCCAGTAATGACCATCCCAGTTCCTGAGTATATATAACCACAACACTGACCTACCACCACCTGGAAGAATATCTATGTCTCCAGGTTCAAATAGTTGAGAAAGAAAATTTTCTTTTCATAGATCATCTTTCAAGATTCTTCTTTACAGAACATAAAAGTCTAATACAGCAAGTTGGAGCAGAGTAGGATTTACTGAAGGATATTCTGAAGTCCCTGCTGAAGATTTGGGCTTGAATGTTACACAACTAGAAACCAAGTGTCTAGAGAAAACTTCCCGCCACTGTAAGGCTGGTGCTGTGGCTCAGTTCCTCCGACAGCAGGGAGTGGATGCTGTGAACTCCACCAGCTTACTGAGGCAATCTGAATTTCTAGATAGTTCATGCTTTCCAGATGATCTAACATCCCTGCTTGTAGCCATCACCTCACATCACACCCTGCTGCATGACTACATCTGCTTGGGGAAACCTAGATCACATGCTGCATTTGAGCTGCAAGGGAGTCAGAAATATAGCCTTAGGTTTTACTGCCTCGACTGTATGGCATCAGAACAAAGACTAGAATCCTGGTATTCTAAAGCTGTCATAGTGCTTTTAAAAATGTTAAGCATTATTCAAGATATACATGGATATGGTTGCAATTTATTAATCAGAAGTTTAAAAAACTGAATTGGCCCAAGGTGTACTTAATTCAGTAGGTTTTTTCCCCAAAGTGTTTATGAGGTCTTGGTACCATGAACAGTGCTATGCATACAGTAGGAGTAAATCATGTTCCTTATCCTCAAATGTTGAAAACATTGTTGAAGATGGTGTTGGATTATTGCCTTATCTTATGAAGGTTTTGTTCATAGCATTCAAAGTCATACAAGTATAGATTATATGATTATACAATAAATGATTTTAAATAATTATACAATTATACAACTTACATATATATGTAATTAGTTAGTTAGTTAAGGTATGCATATCCTAATTAATTCTGCCCCCAATGTTGACCCAGTAAAGTAACAGGGAGGGAATATTCTGTAGAAAACTTTTGACTTGGATCTTAGAATCTCAACAGGTATTCTCTTGTGAAAATGGTAGGAAGATATTTCTAGTTTGGACAAAGGCATGGATATGTGGAAATACATGGCATAAATGGCCTGTCATTAAGCATTCAATGAGAGAACCAGAACTGCTAGGCAATGTGTGTGTGTGTGTGTGTGTGTGTGTGCATTGTAATGAGTTGACTTGTCACCCCACAAAATTCATATGTTGAAGTCCTAATCCCCAGTTCCTCAGAATGTGATTATTGCTTTATTTGTAAGTAGAGTCATTGCAAATGTAATTAGATAAGGTCATACTGAAATAGAGTCCAGTATGACTGATGTTGCGGAGCACAGGCTCCAGACGCGCAGGCTCAGCGGCCATGGCTCACGGGCCCAGCCGCTCCGTGACATGTGGGATCCTCCCGGACCAGGGCACAAACCCGTGTCCCCTGCATCGGCAGGCAGACTCTCAATCACTGCGCCACCAGGGAAGCCCCAGAGTGATGTATCTTTAAGCCAAGGAACTCCAAAATGCGCCATAAAACCACACCATGTAAGGTGAGAGGCCTGGGACAACATTTCCCTTATAGCTCACAGAAGGTAGCAATTTTGATCTCATACTTCTAGCTTCCAGAACTGTAAACAATGCATTTCTGCTGTTCAAGCCACCCAGTCTGTGGTACTTAGTTATGGCAGCCCTAGCAAATGAATATATAAGCACACATATATACAAAGGGATTTGTTACAGGGATCTGAGTTTATGCAATTTTGAGAGCTGGTTAAATAGTCTCTATAAGACTATTAGGCTGTTGGGTTGTCATCTTAATTTTTCATGCTGAATATTGAAACTGAAAAGCCACAGGGCAGTAACTGGAACTTCCACAGACAGGCTGAAACTATGGTAGCTGTCACTGCTTACGACCTTTCTTCCTGGAGTTAAATTTTGTGTGTGTGTGTGTGTGTGTGCGCGCGTGTGTGTGCATGCACTATGAAAGAGCTGTAGCTTCACTTCAAACCCTCCACGTCCCCTCAAGAATTTTCTAGCAGACGACTCTAACCGAAAACATACAGGAAAGAGAATTCTGGGGAATGTCATTTAGCCCAGCAAGTTGACACGTTACAAAACCATCACACATGTTGAGCAGCAAATAGTCTAAGATACTGTGAGGATGTCTGAAGTAGCTAAACTTGACCTTATAGAAATTTCCTGTATTAATGCCTAATAGAATAGTTATGAAAGCTGAGAGAGAGCTACACTACTCTCTCTGTGTAAATGTATTTCAATCCCCTTAGTAATGGCCTAGTCAAATCCATACAAATAACCTTACTTTTTTATAACTGTCCCCTAAGAAATAACACTTTTTCCCCAGTTAACTAGAGGAGTTAAGAATATTCCTGTTTCACTGCATTTTGTTTTCTTTCCTTCTATCCCCTAACCACCCATCATAAGATTGTATGCAACCCTGTCCAAGATCTTACTTTTCTCTTTTTTCCAGGTAAAATATTCAAACAACCAGTTGCACTAATTTTACGATAAATCATTATTGGGGTTAATGATGTATGATTATGGCTTACCCCAGTCTAAAATCTATACCTACTTTTTATTTTTACAAACAGTGTTACCCATATCTTTGGCTAGCATCTGGATTATACATAATAGATTATTTATAATATATATACAGTAATAGATTACTTATAAATATGTAGTAAACCACACTTTAGAAACCATTTTCCACCTCATTATATTGGTTACTTGGACTGTCCAGTAGCCTCTTATGTTAAAAATTCAGGTGACTGAAAGTATGCTAGAATTATTTAACTTACTCCCAGGTGTTTCCTATCTGCAAATTAACTTCATTTTCAGCATCAATTTTTATAATATTTTCTTTTATAAAAGTAAAAGCCATCTCGTGACACTACTGGCTCTTTACTCACTTTTATTTGCTTGACTTTTGCTTGTGAGTGTACATTGTGTATTCTGTGACTATTTTTGATTCCCAGAGCAGAAACAGAAAGTATTTAACCTCCAGAAAATAACGCTGCATAAATACATATACATATATATATATATATAACATTTAAAATAATACTTGCTATTTCTGCAGTATGTAGCACACGGTGAATCAACTCTATCAACTGTATTTCTTCACTTACATTTTACTGTTAACCCTTTTTCTTATAAAATATCTTAATTGTTTAGTCACACTGGAAAATGGTACAGGGGGCTAAATTACAATGGAATCCAGGATATATCATTTTAATATCTGAAATGTAGGATTATAAGAAATTCACACTCTTCAGAGGCGTCACAAAAGAGGATGCTAACTGGAGAATTTAGGACAGGATGATTAATAAGGAAAATGGAATATACACCACTTAGGAAATTGGAAGTGACAGCAGTTGACATTCTAGTATGTCTTAAAGATTGATCAGAGATTCTTAACATCTTTACTCCAATTTTGTCAGATGCCAAAGTTATTTCAATCCATTGAGTTAAACATAAACTTATTTTTTAATTTATTTCAATTTTTATTAATTTATACCTCTTTTTTCCAGTGTTCTTGTTGATATTTATTTCCAAACATAGGTGTTAGTCAATTTATATTTAATTTATTGAGTTTAGAGTTTAGGATGTTCCCATTTTGTAACTGGAAAGAAGAATATTAAAAAAACAAATAAAAAATCCTCTTGATGGCAGTAGGAGGCTAATCTTAGCACCCTACTGGGAAAATATATTAAAGTCTTAAAAAATTAAGTTACAGTTTTAAAGCAATTGAGTGGTTTGTCTATTATATGAGTATGCCATAGGGCTGGGGGACAGACAGATCTCTCAATATGCCACTTATTAGCTCTGATGATCCCGATCTTATTGAGCTTTGGTTTTGTGATCTGTAAAAAGAGGATAATATTTGTCTTTCAGGTTGGTTGGTGGATTAGAGAAAATATATGCAAAATATCTTGGAGTACCTAGTTCCTAGTAGGCATTCAAAATGTTCATTGTGGATGATATATTATTGATGAACGAATTAATCTATGATTGGATTATAATATATCTATTCTCATATATTATTATGATATAACTAACATAATTTATACTTCCTCTATGATCATGCAAAGTAAGGCATCTTCTGTGGGATGCAATATCACATCTAAAACGTTTGTCTGATGTTAAGCCTCTTTCCTATTGTCGTGCCACCATGGCATGGCAGCAGCTGTTCTTAGTCACTATTCTGTATAACTCTAAAATGCTTCTTATGTGTTAATTCATTGCTTAGTGAAGGTAGCACAATTGTGTCCATCCTAACACTCCCACTGATAAGTTTATTAGAATCCCAACAGAGAACATCATAGAATTGAAAAGAGAAGTTATTTTTTAAGATATTCCTCAGGCATGGGCATTTATTATCTACTTAGTCACTTCTAGGAAGTAAGAGGCACTCAGCCTAATTGGCTCATCATATTTTCTGGACGGTTCTAGTTATTAGAAAAATATTTCTTATATTGAACAGAAATTCAACTATAACTACTATCCGTTAGTCATACTCGTGCTCATTGCAGCAGCGTAAAACAGATTTACATCTTCCTCCACATGACAGATAGGAGTGGAATTTTTCTGTGCCTGAAAGTCAAGTTCAAATTCTTTGGCATGCTCTGTACTTTTCTCTAATGTACTCACCAGCTACTTCTTCCCTGCGTACCACATTTCAGCAACAGCAAGTGACAAGCTGTTTCTTGTCTCCATGTTCGCACATACTCTTTCTAAGGAATATTGGAAAGTATTTAAAACCTGTATTACCTCAGGTGTTCCTGAAATGACAACTTCATGCTGTCTATTGAGTAACTCTTAAAATGGCATCATTTCTTCCTCGGTTAAACCCTATTTATAATGAATGATTCAGGCTTCCTGTTCTGTGACACTTAAAATGTTCTGTATTGAAACATCAACTCAGTTTGTTTGTGTTAAGAAGAATATTCTGGAAGAACAAGGTAATTGTAGGCATATTTGAGCATGAAGAGGGTTGGACAAAGTTTGGAGCAAAAATGTACTACCTGAGGGGAGCAGGTTCATGTGGTATGCTACGAAAAAGAATTCAAAGGCATAGCCATAGATAAGAAATAGTAAAATAAAGAAATATGTAGGGGTTCTCTGGTGGCGCAGTGGTTGAGAGTCCGCCTGCCGATGCAGGGGATGTGGATTCGTGCCCCAGTCCGGGAAGATCCCACATGCCGCGGAGCGGCTGGGCCCGTGAGCCATGGCCACTGGGCCTGCGTGTCCGGAGCCTGTGCTTCGCAATGGGAGAGGCCACAACAGTGAGAGGCCTGCGTACCGCAAAAAAAAAAAAAAAAGAAATATGTATTAAGTAGTTCGGGGGAGGCAGAAAAACCTCAGTACTGAGCAATTTACTGTGTAGCATCTAATGATCCTTGATGAGTTTCTAAAGATAAGTGACTGAATTTGATATTTATCCTGTGTACATATTTCTTTCATTTCGTTTCTGTTACATTACTCCTTTATTTCTAAATATAGTTGACCCTTGAAAAATTTGGAGGTCAGGAGTGCTGACCCTCCATGCACTTGAAAATCTGAGTCTAATTTTATTGTCTCTCCCTATCCATGGTTCTGCATCCGTGGATTCAACCAACATCAGATCCTGTGGTACTGTAGTATTTACTATTGGGAAAAAAATCTGTGTATAAATGGACCCTTGCAGTTCAAACCCATGTTGTTCATGGGTCAGTTGTATTTGACGTATACAGTTTTAGTAGTGTTTTGCAAGCAGCAGGGGTCACTTAAGAATTTTGACAAAGCCCATCAGATACAGATCGCAAGGAACATATCTGTAACGAAACAAAATCTATTAGATTTATCACTTTCTTCAGCAAGAGAGAGAATACACTGTGAGAAACTGTGAATTGGATATCTTAGTAAGAAGAGAGAGGGATTTTTATACAGTTTGGGCTTACGATGAAAAACTCTACAGTGAGATTCCAGGAAAGTAGGGATTAACTCTGTACTGAGTACTAGATCGGAGGGAACTATTGTTAAGAAAATAGAAGGACTGTGTGACCTTGGTGGTGTCCCATTATCAGAATTTGAGTGTCTAATAAGAATATCATAGTCTGATTACTAGCAGAGCTGAGAAGCAGACTCAGTAGTTTATGTTCCTGGAAAATAAATGTGTCCGAAAAGGCCCTATCTGATAGAACCATTTAAAAACATTAGACTGTTCATATTTACACCATCATATTATTTTTACATATTGGACAATTATTGGAAAAATAAAATTGCTCAATGGAACTGAAGAAAAAGTGCTAAGTTTTCATTCTCAGAAAATAGTTTGAACAACCTTCAGGAGATAGATTGCTTTGAAAGACTGTGTATTATTTTGCTTAATTGATTAATGACTTTTGAAATTTTAGCTTCGGGGACTCTTTTGAAGATTAATTTAAAATATAATACTGCTTTTGATTAAAATAATAATTGCCCTGTTATTTAAGGGTTGTCTTTATCCTTCAAATGAACTTGTGCCGTTGCTAGAAAAAAAAAAAAAAGTGCCAGATCATCAACATCTGAGGTAGAGTCAGAAAGAAGTATAACTTCATTGTATTAAAATGTATCATTTTAACATCATTAATCTTTACTTTTCAAGGAAAAGGCAACAACTAATGGGTGAAATTTTGATAACCTATGAAAAGTTAGAGAATCCTCAGTCTGGACGTATAGAATATCTTTCCAACTACACTACCATCCAAACATTAATAAGTTTTTGGATAAATGCGTTGTCAGCATCTACAGACTCTGAGTAAGAGCGGTTTCTTTTGCTTAATGAGGTAATGTAACCCGTTAATATTCCAGGTCACTACCTTGAGAGCTTTCAGTAGGTGAGCAGTTTGGACTTGCAGAGAATGAGCACAGGGAGAACAAATACATCAATACCAGATTGCTGAGGCAAAGGCAAATTTGTAGCATTTCACTCTTCAACATAAGGGATCTTAAGAAGAGACCAAATGTACTGTAAGGATGGAAAACACTCATTGCCAAGCAGCAGAGTTATTCCTGTGATACAACGTAAGCCAAAATGTGTTGTAAAATGCGCTTGTTATAAAAGAATGCTTAACCATAATGAGATACAGGCAGGAGATGTGTTATAAAACAATCTTCTGTGTGTTAGAATTTGGAAAAAGGCAGATTTATCCTGTAGATGTCCAACGAGGAAGAGTTATGGAGACCTTGTCCTAAGGTGATTTCATCAATAAGGCAATGATCTAGCAAGCACCCAGAGGCTAATGATGCTATGATACATCAGCAACTTTTAACTTTCATTAGCCAAGGACAAAATTTAAAAAGGTGATAAATAACATTAACAAAAGTACAATTATGAAATAAGCATAGGAAATTATTAAAGTTTTAGATGGCATAATATATATGGATTTACATCTCAGGTGCAATCATCTATGCTACTACAAAAAGAAATAATGGATATGTAATAGCTTTGTTAATTAAAAATCTCTACACAGAGCAGTTGGCATTTGACAAAATAAAAATGTACATTATAGATACAAAATGAGATTTGAAAACTTTAGTTTACTGTGAATTCTGTAATGTTAACCAAGTGCTAAGCGAAAAGTCACATGCCTACAGGAAGCACGTATTTTCCCTTGGTTCAGCACAGTCTATGACTGCTGGCTTCATTCTGCCTAATTCTGGACCTCAGAATTCACTTGGCAAGAGAACTAGTCCTGCAGTGTCTTAAAAGGCTTCTCATAGTAAGAGGACAATATTTTAAATATACTGGTGTGTTCACAGCTAAGGGGAGGAAAGACAGACCATTCATCGGGCTCCCTCAAAATCCCAATAATTCTATTTAATGAGAATTTTGAAGCTCTGAAGAGTTAAATAACTTGTCTAATATAGTGATTTTTCTGCCTTGATGCACTCTCCCCTCTGTCTTCCTTTGCATTCCTCCTAATACAGCAGTCTTGGGAGAGTAAACTTTGAGATGCTAGTTTAGCTTGGGAGCAGACGTGCAGGGCATATCATTTCTGAGTTGCGCCCTCTAGCCTGGACTGTTAAGGCAGTTATTGTCTCCAACCCATGGAGGTGGTAAAACTGTCCGCCTTCTCCAGACCAATCTTGACCAATAATTTTGTGACAGGAAATCTTTGAGTTACACCCACCTTCTTTGTTACTTTTTATGTAATTTTTTTTTATTTCATATTTTTATTTTTTTCCATTTCTAGGCTTGCCTCCTAGTTTCTAGTTTGCTTAAAGAAGCCTTGCTGAAGCTGAAGCATTTTTACTATTCACTTTCACCATGTCTACCAGCATTAATATCTGGGGAAACTATGTGTTCTGACACAGAACAGTACTCCCAAAGTAAAATGTATTAATTAGCTGGGACTATAGCTTGATAAAATAACTTAAGTGACTAATAGTTTGGGGCATGATTTATATCTATTCATATCATTTAAAATGTAAGGCCCATAGGTAAAGACTCTTTGATAGCTAGATTCAGGCTCAGCTCCATTCTCAGATGTCATTATCAGTTTGGACTCGAGTCAGTAAGAATTTCACTGGTCTCAGCTCTACAGTTTGGGCCTGAGCATCAAGCAGCATCTGAGGCCAATTCAGCCCTAGAACTGGGTCCTGGGTTTTGATAATTGCTCCTAAGTCTGGGCTATAAGTCCTCTTCTACTGATGTACAACAGTTTTTCTGAGTCTCTTCCTTAATCCTTCTTCCTTTCTTCTTTCCACTTTTGTGTCAGACCTCTGTCTCAAGACTGGAAGCTTATTCAAATCCTGTTCCAGAGAACAGAAGCAGTAGTTTCTTGAGATAGTCAGAGAGGGAGAAACAATTTATATCAGAGTTTTTGAAAATGGCTGCCTAGACTCTTACTAGATACATGTTCTTCCAAAAGTATGTTTCATTGTCAAATATATTTGGAAAACAATGCATAAAGGTCCTACCGCTAGAGGCGCAATGCACTATATCACGTTAATGGTGTTAAAAGTCCTGAAAACAAACTGTTCAGTGCTTATTAATCCCATGTTTTTCAAACGTATTTGACAAAGCACTCCCCCCCTGCACTTCCACCCTGGTAATACCTGTTAATAGCCCACGGGAATGTGTTCTAAGAAGCACATTGGAAACGTTGGCTGTAATTTACTCTGAAATGAAGTTTAGCCTCACATGAGAACACCATGCTAACTGATTACCAAATTTTACTGCCTGTGGTTGCTTTTGCAACAGCAGACAGTTGTTCACATCTGGTGCCAGAGGCCAGGAGTTGAATCCTGATTTTATCACCACTAGTTGTACGAATAGGGGCAGTTTAATCTGGGCCTAAATTTCCTCTTTGCAAAATGTGTTTGTTATGAAAATTCAATTAGTTGACACACATAAAGTTCTTGTGTGTATAGTACATAGTAAGCATCAGTGTAACGGGTAAGACCTGTCTCTTTCAACAGTCTAAAGCTGCAGAGGAGGTGCACAGAATTCAGCAGATTATTTAAAAAAAAAAAAGTCCATCAGCCCAAAGAGTAAATGGGATACAGTGAATGAATAACTCTTTTACAAAAAAACAAAAAAACAACAACAGTTTTTACTGACAGCAAAATGACAAGAAAAAAACAGACAAAATTGGATACCATTTTGTATTTTTATAACATTTCCCCAATGTGTATTTATTTTCTGCTTTCTAGCAGTTTTTCCCCTGAAATTCACGGTAAAAAAAAAAAACACCTTAGAAATCATCAAGAATGTTTGAGATTTCTTAGAGAGTGACATGGAAAGTAGTAAGGCAGTAGAAACTGTTATTTAGAGGAATAAGGCCTGGTGAAAATATGGGAGGTGGTAGCCAGAGGGAGCCAGTAACTTAATTAAGTCTCACTGGAGAGCCAAGACTGCATCTTAAGTGAGGAAAATGAGACCAGGATGTTTTTAGGGCAGGCTCTATCAACAGGGGGCCCTCCCCTTCTCTTCTCCTCCCCGCCTTGGATAGTGTTTTTAAAATTCCAATATATTGTCTTTAGCTTTTTAAGTTTCAGAAAGATTAAGAAGATTAAAACATGGAAGTTTTGATAATAGGATCTCACTTTGGAGAGATGAAATCATTTATTCTGAAAAATTAGTGTCTAGGGGAAATAACAGCCATGAAAGGCAAGCAGGCAGTTTAAGTGAAACTTCAGTAGTAGCTCAGCACAAAGAGTCCACATATAAAACAACAGATTAGAAACTTGAGCAACCTATCCTGGGCAAGAAATTTCAAACAGGACAAGGGGTATAGACAATTTGCGACCTTGGAATGTAGCATGTATTTATTTCTGTCTTAAAGTACTGCCTGGAACATTCCCATGGGTGGGGAAGAAAGTATATTCAAAGCATATATGAAACATATCAATACATATTAATAATTTACCAATCCCATTTCCGGCAAACTGTTAAACTCATGCCAAGCGGAAACAGGGGAAAGACTCTGTAGTAATTGTACATAAATATTCAGTACAAGATTATGTACTTTATTTTGTGAATGATAACAGGGCAAATGAATCAAAGTAAATACCTTTTGTTCTTCAACTTTTCCATAAATTATGGTTCTTCAAGCCTTCTTGGTCTTCTTGTCTTGGTGAGCTGAAGCCTAGTTTTCTAGATTTTCTCATCCACACCTATGGTTTTAGTTATCCTTTATATTCTGACAACATGAATTTTCTTCCCAGCCCAGATGTTTAATCTACTTCCTGAGTAATTTATTCAGCTACACGTATATGTCCAACACAGAACTCTTGATCTCCAACCCCAAATCCATTTAGTTTGCAAATTGATAAATTAGGAATTTCTCATGGCACCTCTCTGTTCCTCATCATCCACATGAAATTCACCACTGATTCCTTCTACAAGCCATTAAATGATCGTTTAAAACATTAATTTCATGATTATATGGAGTTTATTTAACCATCTTCTCTTTTAGGTATGTAAGTTGTTTCTCAGTTTTTATTGTAATACGTGATATATATGTATAAAAACATAATAAGCTCAGTAATGTATTGAATAACATAGTATATAAACCATTTCATAATTCCTCATCACTTCACTGTTGATGGTTTCAAACCTCCTAGAAGCCATATGTTACATCCATAAAATTGGTCTTTGACAGAGAAAAATGATGATGCCAAATGTTTTGATTACTCTTAAAATGAATAGTGTCAATTTTCCTTCATTATCTGTGCATTCGTAAATGTTTTCATCAGGAACTCAAGATTTGATGCACAAGAGACACTTGTAGAACTAATTTACAGACATTTCAGTGCCCCTACAGAGCACAAGCAAAAGCTTCTTTTGTTGAACGTATTTAAGGAGACACTTGCTTTGTGAAAATAATTCCTCGAAATGGAAAAGGATATTTGGAACATAGATATAAAGATGGGTACAATATTTACAACTATTGTTTTTCTGAAACTAATTATCATCATGACTAGTACTTACTGAATACTAACTCCAGCTAGGAACTGTTAGGAGCTTTGCAGGTGTTTCCTCTTGATGATCCAATGCAGTTGGTACTATTGTTATCACCATACTGCAAAGAAGAAAAATGAATCTCATAAAGTTCAAAATGTATTTACCTAGAGCTAGTACTTACAAAGAGATAATGCTTTTAATATTATGTTATACTGATATCACCTATATTTTTAAATATTACTTAGAGTACTAGATATAGTACCTTCTGGAAATAGGGAGCTTGTGACAGATTTGGAAACAAAAATTCTTTCTCTTTATTATGCACATCCAATGTTTGAATCAATTTATTGAAATTAAATGGTCTCATAGGATTCTTATCATGTAATAATATATATGTATATATATATAATTATAAATGAATTTTATTGAGCCGTTACTGTATACATTGCTCTTATTTAATCATCACAAGAAATCTGAAGTAAGTCCTGCTGTTTACTATGACATGTGACCTTTTACATGTGGCTTTTTACTGCTTATGTGACCTTGGACAAGTTACCTGAACTTATAGTGCCTGCATTTCTTTATCTGAAGAACCTACCTCAAAGGATTGTTGTAAAAATTAAATTAATACAAACATCTAAAATATTTAGCAGGCATCCTCTTCCCAAAAACAAACACTGAGAACAACTGTAACTGTTGATGTTTTACTTCTTCAAGATTAGCTTGAACATTACCTCCAATTCCCAAATCCTGAAGGCAGGATTAGATGTCTGTCTTTACACTGTACCTTGATAATATACAACGTTACTAGCATTTGTGGAAGGAAATCAACCAGAACACCCTTAGCATGAGCTTTTATTCTAGAATGTGGAACATGAAAAGTTCCAGAGGAACATCTAACATGAGAAAGGAGGGTGAAATGTTTTATCAGGTTTTAGCAGCAGGAGGCTATTCAAAGTTCAGGTAGACTTCAGCCAGAGGCTGTCGGCTGAAGTGCAGCACATTTTGGAAATGGACAGATTGGATGGTTATGTGGATTAGCGGCCACTATTAGGAGAGTCTGGACTTTGAGAATAGAGGAATTGTTCTTGAAAATTAGCAGTCATTATTTGGGCAGTCTGGATATATCAAGAGGGGGTGAAGAGAACCAGTTAGGGTAAATGTCAAATGCAAGAGGGGGTGGGGAAGAACAACTACAAGGAACAAGGACAGTCAAATGCTTCCAGAGAAATTCTCAAGACTCACACTTGTACCATTTCCATTTTTTTATTCAGTTGTTTGCTTATATATTTGTCTTGCAGGAAAATGTGAGCTTCTGCAAGAGAGGAATCATTATTTTTCATTTTTTTCCTCCAACTTATGTTTGTGGATTGAATTGATAGACTCTTCCTATTTCCTGTGTACACATAGTTTCAGAGACTCAGAGCAACTTGGGTCTCCCAGATGGAATGGATTTAGAATAGATTATTCAACATGTGCAGCTCAATTTAAATCAGAACAAACTGTATTCTTATGGTAGGAAAATGTTTCACAAAGCATATTTTGTAAAACACTAGGTTTGCAGATTTTGTATTAACAAAAGTTAATAGAAAAGGACAGTTGTTAAAATGTTTAGAAAATGGTGGACCATATACCGTTAAGTGGCTGTTCTTAAGTGTTTCTGAGGTTTTAAACATGAACATGTATTATGACTCTTTGAAACAGAAATGTATCATGAAGGGTATCTAAATTTATTTTAAATGAGACTCCCTCCTTTTGCTTTTAATTGCATCTTTAGGTGCAAGTATTTCATAGCTCATCCTTTGAAAAATGTGGGGCTAGGATATTTCTTCAGACAAATTTTCTTAACATACAAGCTTTATCACATTAGTTCTACACAAGACATTTTGGCATTAGAGCACTGCAGAACATGACAGGAAAAAATGAACTGGGTCCACAAACTCTCCATATAAAAATCTCAGTTACTTCATGCAGGGCCAAAACTCATAACTTTTTTTTTTTTTTACATTACACAAAATAGTAAAGTAGATTATAGCTCTGCTATCACTTTCTCCCTCTCAATTCCAAATTCCGTTTTTTCTCAATGAGTGCAAATCATCTTTCTTTTCATAAGTGAGTAAACAAAGGCCCAAATGGTTACTTTTCTTGCCCTAGTTCAAGAAAATGAGTCAAGGACAAGGACAGATATTTATCCAGGATGGAAGCATTTCGTTTTGCCAGGCTGCTCTACTCCCCAGGGCACCCTGCTGCCACACATTGTCTTAGTGACTAAAATGACTCCTATATAATTCAGTTGAAGCCCATTCGTTTTCAAATAGCAAAGATTTCTAACACAAACAAGTTATTTAAATAAATAAACAAGTTACTTTAAAAAATGTAACCACTCTTTTTTTTTTTAAACATCGTTATTGGAGTATAATTGCTTTATAATGTTGTGTTAGTTTCTGCTGTATAACAGTGAATCAGTTATATGTATACGTATATCCCCATATCCCCTCCCTCTTGCGTCTCCCTCCCACTTTCCCTATCCCACACCTCTAGGTGGTCACAAAGCACCGAGCTGATCTCCCTGTGCTATGCGGCTGCTTCCCACTAGCTATCTGTTTTACGTATGGTAGTGTATATATATCAGTGCCACTCTCTCACTTCGTCCCAGTTTACCCTTCCCCCTCCCCGTGTCCTCAAGTCCATTCTCTACATCTGCATCTTTATTCCTGTCCTGCCGCTAGGTTCTTCAGAACCATTTTTTTTTTTTAGATTCCATATATATTTGTTAGCATACGGTATTTGTTTTGCTCTTTATGACTTACTTTACTCTGTATGACAGACTCTAGGTCCATCCACCTCACTACAAATAACTCAATTTTGTTTCTTTTTATGGCTGAGTAATATTCCATTGTATGTATGTGCCACATCTTCTTTATCTATTCATCTGTCCATAGACACTTAGGTTGCTTCCATTGTCCTGGCTGCTGTAAATAGCGCTGCAATGAACATTGTGGTACATGACTCTTTTTGAATTATGTTTTCTGTGTCTTTTACAACCACCATTTTTCTCCAAATTTATAGTCTCATTAATTCTGTTAAATCAGCAAGTTATCTTTGGAGAAAGGACTTCACCTAGAACCATAGGTGTAAAACTCTATAGACTTCTCTCCTCACGGATCTTTCTCTATGGATATATGGGAGCTGAACACATGGACAGCACCAGACCTCAATTATAGTTAATTGTCTTTTTCCTGATTAAGGAAAGGCAGGCACTGAGTTGAAGTAGAGGGAGCCTGCATTCAGGTGTTTCTCTAGAGTAACAGTTACTTTTCAATTACATCAGTGATAAGTGAATGCATTCACTTTGTAAACAAATCAGTCATACAGACAAGACAACCAGCGTCCCTTGAAGGTCCCTCCTTATATTTGCCATTGTTAGTGGTTTGTGGTATGTATGTACAGACCTATTTCTACACGTTTACATTTATAATGCACATACTGGCCTAAAACATATAATATTGTTGCATATGTTTTTACTGTAAATGAATTTAATTCAGTTGTTCTTTCACTCTGTAATGTGTCAGATCTTTCCAAATCACTGTTTAGATCCATCACATTAATTTTAATTGCTACATAGGAATTTCTGAAATTTCTATTTGTGTTTTCTCTAGATTTCAGTTCCTCTGATGAAAGTCTCTATTTTTTAACACATTACGCATTTTTATTTTATTTTTTGTCTAATACATGTAATATATGACTGTCCTGTAAGTCCATTTCTCTTAATTTCTTCTTTAAACTTGAATCCTAATATGCCTGTTAACATTTTTAATGAATCTAGTTTTTGTATGGAAAAAATCGCAGAAATCATCTGTGGCTCTGAAGAATAACAGCTTTCTCCAGAGGAAAGTGTAGCTTATTCCAGTGAGGAACTGAGCTTACTTGGAGCTCTGTTTCAGTTGTGAGGCTTGTCTGTTTTGATGCATCACTATTCCTGGTGTGTAATTGGTCACATCTGAAAGTTGCAAGCATTTGCCATGTCCCTCCACTGCCACAGGATCTGAAATTGATTTTTTTCCCCCTGACCCTAGAGACTAATGAAAGGTTTGCTTAGCTTTTCAGACTCTGCGCTGCTTTGACACCTGCCTCATGTCGAAAAATGTTGGGCTCACTTTTCTTCATGTCCCTTCTTACTAGTGTCTTCATTCCTTAAGTCCTCAGTAGATCTATGCTGCCTTCAAGCGTATATATTTTAAATATTTTTTCTAGCTTTTATAGGGTTTGTCTTACCTAAGTTAGTCCTCCACAGTTAAAGTGCCTTCAAATGGCTTTTAAATACTTAACATATGTCCCTATCACTTGTAAATAAAATAAATAGAAAAGAATACCATAATCATGTACCACTGGAAAAGGTAAAAATGTTGGCAACATTCTAGATTGGATGAGAAACCACAGACATGCACTGTCATAATATTTTAAGACTGTAAATTATACTTTATCTTAATAAGCAATTTAGTAATACTTATCAAATTTTGAAATGTTCATTCACTTTGATCCACTGTTTTCTCTTCCAGAAATGTATCTTAATTATACACTCTTACAAATGTGCTTTATTACAAAACTGAAAATGAATTTCAGTACTGTTTATAGTAGCAGATTTCTACAAATTATCTGGATGTCTGTTACTAATGGATTAGCGGATCAGTTTAATGAAGTTTTGTGAACCCATTCAAGAGGATACTACAGAGCTATTAAAAATGTGAGATAGAATTATCTAGATAGAATTAGAAATAAAAAGAACAATCTTCACATTATAGTAAATAAAAGAGAAAATGTCAGAAAAGTATACTTAATGTGCCATGACCTTTGGTTAAAATGGCGTGAGTGTGTATGCTTGAAAGTGTGTAACTGAAATAGTGATTGCCTCAAGGACAAGAATCGTGAAGGGAGCTGGAAATCTGGGAATTAGGGATAAATTGTCATATTACTTTTCACCGTATTTACTTTCCCATGCCACTCTCAGGACTTGCTACCTAGTTTACTGCTCAAATTTATTCGATTAAAATTGGATAATTTGGGGCTTCTCTGGTGGCGCAGTGGTTGAGAGCCCACCTGCCGATGCAGGGGACACGGGTTCATGCCCTGGTCCAGGAAGATCCCACATGCCGCGGAGCGGCTAGGCCCATGAGCCATGGCCGCTGAGCCTGCGCGTCTGGAGCCTGTGCCCCAATAATGAAGTGGATGCAATCTAATCACTGGGCCTGTAGAATTGACCAAGGAGTTAGTTATTGATTTTTCACCTTCGTTATTCCTTTAAGTACAGTGTTACAACTGTTTGTGTGAGAATATATGAGATCAGTGATCTGTAGGTTCACCTGAATCTGGGCCTTCTATATTTAAGTGAAGACGAGCAACAAATGACTGATGCTCAATGTCAAATAAGGCTGGTTCCCCGCTGAGAGATATATTGAATTATCTCCTGACTTTTGAATATATAATAATTAATATTTTAATTTTCTAGTACTATATGAACGTGACCAGGCATTTCTTCTGATTCATTCAAAAAGTTCACACAAATCCCCATAGAAATATTTCATGGGGATGGATTTACCCTTCTTTGCCTTCTTAAGAACAAGTTTTTGTACCATCTTTGACACAGTTGTCAATGTTAATATGCTAGCCAATGGCTACATAGAGAGTACAAAGTTCAGAAAGCTTTCCAATGGATTTTAGCCATCTGAAGTATTAATGAAGAGATTGGTACATATGTTATTAATCAAAATCAGTTAGTTTACTTAGGAATTTGGATCAGGATTTTGATATGAAGCCAAATATATTCAAGGCTAACATTAAAGACATGAAACATCCTATGATCTTTTGTATGGCAAAATTATTTTGCCAAGTATTTGAAAAGGAATCTAAGTACCCTGCTGTGTGACCTAGTTACTCTCTAATAACTAGTTCTAATAAAATTTTCATAGCTGTGTGATACATAATATGAGAGTCAAGCTGAAAGATTCAAAGAAAATATATCTGTACTTCTTCATGCTATCACAACCTATGTGGACAATTTATGTATTATGAAATATAACTGGCAGTGTCTTTACAGTTAAAAAGGCTACACTTCTGTGCTTTGGACTTTGGATTATGTGTTACCACAGTTATTATGAAACTAACACTGACAGCATTAAGAAGGCTTAGTTTACCATCTTTACTATCACAGGAGGAAAATCCAGTTCCGTATAGGGTGATTATTTATGACATTCCTGGTCCATTCTAATGGAGAAGGTAGTCCCTTAAGTAATATAGCCAGTTATTTTCTGACTTAATAAGATGATTCTAATATAGGTAAGTGTCAGAAAGCAGAGACAAAGGCACATGTTAGCCATCACATGGAATAAGGTATAGTAAACCCTAAAATCACAAATTTGGAAGTTAAAGTTCTCTTAGAACTCAATCATCTAATTCATACCTCACTTTGATACATGAATTTATTTTATTCAGACATTTACTATATTAATTCTTTTTTACATTTTCTCTCATAAGAAAATATGTTTTGCATGAAAAACAATTATACTTTTTTAATTAAAATATAATTGACTTATTATATTAGTTTCAGGTATACTACATTAGTTTCAGGTGTACTGTATTCAGTATTTTTATAGACTACAAAATGATCACCATGATAAGCCTAATTACCATCATCACCATACAAAGTTACTACAATATTAACTATATTCCCTATTCTGTATATTACATCCCCATGCCTTATTTATTTTATAACTGGAAGTTTGTACCTCTAATCTCTCTCACCTATTCTACCCAGCCCCCAACCCCCTCCTCCCCCCAGCAACCACTTGTTTGTTCTCTGTATCTACGAGTCTATTTCTGTTTTGTTATGTTTTCTGTTTGTTTGTTTGAAACAAGTGTACTTTAACAGATTTGGTTCTATAAACCTCATCACATTTGGAATGGAATTTAATGTTTTAATGTGTCACAATACTTACTTTAGTATTGCACATTAGGCTGACTTAAAACATTTTGGTTTTGATGAAATTTACCCACAGTCAAAATGCCAAGATCAATATTTTGTTAATATACCATATGTCAACCAACTAATTTTGCCTTTATTTTCATATTTACCATTGCAGATTTAAAATGTTTCTTTCTTTTTAATAGCTTCAGCATAATGTATCATCTTATTGTAGATATTTTATATTGATATAAAGAAAAACTACTTTTAGAATCAATTGGGAACCAAGTCAATATGAAGATAATTAAAATGACAAATTTGTCGGAAACATGTTACTTATTACAGTAACATAATTGTCTGTTCTGAGGTGATTTAATTTTGGATGGATGAAAACAAAAGTTTTATTCCATGACTGTTAAATAATTGAAGTCAGTACAATCGTATCTCAGTATCCACAGGGGGATTGGTTCCAGGACCCCTATGGATATCAAAATCTAAGGATGTTCAGGTGCCTTATTTAAAATGGTGCTTTTATTTGCACTAATCTAGTAGATGGATTGAAAAAGATGTTGTTGAGATTTATGTTAAAGAGTGTTCTGCCTATGTTTTCCTCTAAGAGTTTTATAGTATCTGGTATTAAGTTTAGGTCTTTAATCCATTTTGAGTTTATTTTTGTGTATGGTGTTAAAGAATGTTCTAATTTAATTTTTTTACATATAGCTGTCCAGTTTTCCCAGAACCATTTATAGAAGAGACTGTCTTTCCACCATTTTACAGTCTTGCCTCCTTTGTCATAGATAAATTGGCCATGGTGCCTGGGTTTATCTCTGAACTTTCTATCCTGTTCCATTGATCTGTATTTCTGTTTTTGTGCCAGCGCCATACTGTTTTGATGACTGTAGCTTTATAGTATAGTCTGAAGTCAGAGAGGCTAATTCCTCCAACTGTTTTTCTTTCTCAAGATTGCTTTGGTTGTTCAGGGTCTTTTGTGTCTCCATACAAATTTTAAGATTTTTTTTGCTCTGGTTCTGTGAAAAATGCCATTGGTAATTTGATAAGGATTGCATTGAATCTGTAGATTGCCTTGGGTAGTATAGTCACTTTGACAATATTGATTCTTCCAATCCAAGAACATGGTATATCTTTCCATCTGTTTATGTCATCTTCAGTTTCTTTCATCAGTGTCTTATAGTTTTTGGAGTACAGGTCTTTTGCCTCCTTAGGTAGGTTTAGTCCTAGATATTTTATTCTTTTTGATGCTATGGTAAATGGGATTATTTCTTAATTTTCTCTTTCTGATCTTTCATTGTTAGTGTGTAGAAATGTAACAGATTTTTGTGCATTAATTTTGTATTCTGCAACCTTACCAAATTCATTGATTAGTTTTGGTAGTTTCCTGGTGGCATCTTTAGGATTTTCTGTGTTATAGTATCATGTCTCCTGCAAACAGTGACAGTTTTACTTCTTCTTTTCCAATTTGGATTCCTTTAATTTCTTTTTCTACTGTGATTGCCATAGTTAGTACTTCCAAAATTATGTTGAATAAAAGTGGCAAGAGTGGACATCCTTGTCTTGTTCCTGATCTTGGAGGAAGTGCTTTCAGCTTTTCACGGTTGAGTATGATGGCAACTGACAAGGGATTACTCTCCAAAATTTACAAACAGCTCATGCATCTCAATATCAAAAAAAATAAAAAATAAAAAAATAACCCAACCAAAAAATGGGCAGAAGACCTAAAGAGACGTTTCCCCAAAGAAGACATACAGATGACCAAGAGACACATAAAAGATGCTCAACATCACTAACTATTAGAGAAATACAAATCAAAATTACAGTGAGATATCACACCAGTCAGAATGGCCATCATCAAAAAAATCTGCCAACAGTAAATCCTGGAAAGAGTTTGGAGAACAGGGAACCTTCCTACACTGTTGGTGGGGATGTAAATTAGTACAGCCACTATGGAGAACAGTACAAAGGTTCCTTAAAAAACTAAAAACAGAGCTACCATATGATCCAGCAGTCCCACTCTTGGTCAGATATCCAAAGAAAAACATAGTTCAAAAGGATACATGCATCCTAGTGTTCATTGCAGCACTGTTTATAATAGCCAAGACATGGAAGCAACCTAAATGTCCATTGACAGATGAATGGATAAAGACATGGTACATATATACAATGGAATACCACTCAGCCATTAGAAAGAATGAAATAATGCCATTTGCAGCAACATGGATGGACCTGGAGATGATCATACTAAGTGAAGTAAGTCAGACAGAGAAAGACAAATATAATATGATATCACTTATATGCAGAATCTTAAAAAAAATGATAGAAATGAACTAATTTACAAAACAGAAACAGACTCACAGACTTAGAGAATGAACTTATGGTTACCAGAGGAGATGGGTGGCAGGGAAGGATAGATTGGGAGTTTGGGATTGATATGTACACACTGCTATATTTAAAATAAAATGACTTTCCATTAAATAAATAAATAAATAAAATGGTGTAGTATTTGTGTAACAGCCTACACACATCCTCCCATATACTTTAAATCATCTCTAGATTGCATATACAATAAGTAATGTTAATACAATGTAAATGCTATGTAAATAGTTTTCCTGTTTGGAACTTTCAGAATTATTTTTTCTGAATATTCTGAATCCATGGTTGTTTGAATCTGAGGACATGGAACCTGCTAAAGAGGGATGACTATATTATCCATTTCTAAAATCAAACAACAAAAATTGAGAAAGACTAATGTTTTCTATCGTTATTGTGAAAAGCTACATCTTTCTTCAATAGGAAATATCATTGAATCTTCTTACATTTTAAACAAAGCTACAGAAAATAAATGTAATTCAATAAGAGAAACTTATAGAATTTTTTAAGGAGAAAAATCAAGCTCAATGAGAGTAAACAAAACATCTAATATTGTATCTGACATGTACTATTTCCTGAATTTATAACTGTTGAATAAATAAAATGAAATGCAGCATCAGAGATTTCTAGCACGAATAACTTTATCATGGAACTAATTACCATAAACGTATAAATTCTATTCTTATGAAGAAGTTATGATCATTTACCACTATTCTGTATCTAGTTCAAGCTTCTGCTTATAATGTAGTGAGTTGGGTAGTGTCTCACTCATATCCATTCCCCCTAGACTCTCAGAATGTGACCTTATTTGGAAATAGGGTATTTTGCAGATGTCATTAAGAACCTTGGGGTGAGGGCTTCCCTGGTGGCACAGTGGTTGAGCGTCCGCCTGCCAATTCAGGGGACACAGGTTTGTGCCCCATTCTGGGAAGATCCCACATGCCACAGAGCGGCTGGGCCCGTGAGCCATGGCCACTGAGCCTGCGTGTCCGGAGCCTGTGCTCCACAATGGGAGAGGCCGCAACAGTGAGAGGCCCGCGTACCGCAAAAAAAAAAAAGAACCTTGAGGTGATATTATCCTGGATTTAGGTTGGGTCCTCAATCCAGTGACTGGTGTCTTTAAGAGAATAAGAATGGATGCAGAGAGGCACATAGAGATGGAGGCAGAGGTTGGAATGATGCTGCCACAGACCAGGGAACACCAGGGCTACAGAAGCCAGAAGAGACAAGAAGGATTCTCCCCTAGAAACTTCAGAGGGAGCATGGCCATGCCCACCCCTTGATTTTGGACTTCTGTTATCCAGAATTGTGAGAGGAAATAAAGTTTCTGCTTTTTTAAGCCACCAAGTTTGTGATAATTTGTTGTAGTAGCTCTAGGAAACTAATACAGACATAGAAGGCTAGAAAATGAATTATTCAAATCCTTAAAATAAGGACACAATTTAGATAATCTCCAAATCACAGTTTTTTAATGAAATCCATTGAAGCACGGAGGTTGGAAGGCATCTGACTCACCCAAAATCTAGGCAAAGACAAATGATACCAAGGAGAGACAGGAAGCAGACACCTGATTCCTTGGGGTAAACAGTAGTCAGATGTCATATGAATCTGTAACAATAAATCAGCTAGTCTTTTTCAAAGAGTTACTGAAGGCTGACTGTGGCTACAGTGAGAAAATAGAACCTACCGTAATAATGGCACCTTTGATGGAAATCCACAGTGACTTTCAGACTCCTATCCAGTGAACTAATCAGTGGTTATGAGAAAGATCTGGGCACAGCAAGAGGCCAGGAAAGTCACCCTCATGTTGTTCAGGTGTGGGGGGAAGTGAGCAGCCTCACCTCCATCCTTCTCTATTACCTCTTTTAAAGTTTTTAATGATGATTTTGGAAAATAGCATCAAATTCAGTCAACATTGGGGCACTGGGCTTTAGAAAGGAGGGAAAGGAAAATGTCTTGTACCCAGATCATTAGAGAACTCCTACTTCTGGGTGAGGGACAAGATAAATAAGAAGCCCCACCAGACACAGGAACACAGTGCATGCCTAGAATGGATAATACACCAGAGAAACAGACAGATAATTCTCCCATGAGTATTCACCACCACCATCAGCCAGCAAATGTCCAGTAACGGGTAATAGCATCTACTACTGGGATGGAGCAGAAGCATGGAGAAAGAACGTCTTTGAGGGGCACACACAGAGGGAAAATCTTACACTGTGGGTGGGGCTGTTATTGTGAAAAACTCACTGGGAAGCACAAGGTTGACCTTACAGGAATACAAAGCCTGTGGGGAACTGATAAGAACTGATAGAAACAAGAAATCCCAAACACAGCTCAATTCCTGGCTAGATTGATTCAACTGCCCGCATTAAAGGCTATCATAAAAGACTTGTGCCCACAGAAATAGATAATTACTAGTTATCTCAGTCTCCACTGATCTACAGAAGACATCAAAATTTAACAAAAAAAATTGAGATACCCAAATAAGCAAGAAAAAGCAACATACTCTCAAGAAACAAAACAATGAACATCATCAGTGTTAGATAGGACCCAGAATTTGAAATTATCTGCTAAGGAATATAAAATAGCTATGATTAATATGTAAGATGCTTTCGTGTAAAAAGTGAACAACATGCATGAGTAATTTAAGCAGAGAGATAAAAATTATAAGAAATAATAAAAGAAATTATAGAAATGAAAAACATGATAACAAAGACAAGAATGCCTTCAACAGACTCACCAAAAAAAAATTGACTACATCAAAACTGAAGTAGTAAATAAGCTGTCTGATGCACAGTATAATAAATATAGACAATAATATTGTACTATAATTATGTAGTGTGATAAATATCACTACATCAGCAATTATAATACATGAATGTCTCAGAGTAACATCCTGTACACCTCAAACTTACACAATATTACATGTCAAATTTATTCTATGAAAGAAAAACCCTGAAGTCTTTCAAAGACTTTCAAAAGAATTTAAAGATAACTACAGACTGGGAAAAAATATTTACAAGTGTCTTGATATATTTCTATAATATATCAAGAAATTTCAAAATTTGCCAATGATAAACAACCCAAATGAAAAGGGGTAAGCACTTACGGAGACCCTTTACAGCAGAAGATAAAAGGATGTCACATGACAGGATGTAGAACATCACTTATCAGAAGAGCTTAAGCAAAAAAGATTTTGAAAATGTAAGAGCTGGAATACCTGCAGAACAACTAGAATTCTCATACGCTTCTGGTGAGTAGGCAAAATGGTACAGCCGCATTGAACAGTGTGGTAGTTTCTTACAATATTAAGCATATGCTTACCATATAATCCAGCAATTCCTCTCAAAGAGGATTGCCCAAGTCAACTAAAAACTTATGTTCACTCAAAAGCCTGTCTGTGATTTTATATATATCTGCTTTATTCATAATTATTCAAGGAAGAAACAACCCAAATGTCCCATAGTTAGGGAATGAAAAAACAAACTGCAAAATCTCTGTTCAATAGAGTGCTCTTCAGCCATCATAAAAATGAAATGAATTTCTCATACACTTAATAATATGAATGAATCTGAAATGCATAATGCTAATGAAATAAGCCAGACTCAAAAAGCTGCATACTGTATGATTCCACTTCCACAGCATTCCTCATTTTAGGTATTGGCTTGAATGTAACTTCATCAGCAAGAACTTAATTTCACCCAGTCTAAAAGAACTCCCTACATTCTCATTATTCTCTACTGTACCTATGTTTTACTTTCTACACAGTGCTTATGTATATCAAGTGTTTGCTCATTTACTGTGTATATCCCCCACTAGAATATAAGTTCCATGAGGAGAGAAACATCTGTATCCTCATTTGTCTAGAACGTAGTAGCTGCTCCATAAATGTTATTGAATTAATGTAATTGAATTAATGAAAGGTTGGTCCTGAAATAGGAAGAGGTTACATCAGCAGTAGTTCCTCTGTGATAATAGAATTTGGGTCTAATATAACTGTAAGGAGAGTGATCAGTTCTGAACAGACAAATTGCCAAATACAGACAAGATAGAGGAAGGCTGACATTTGAACATATACCATTATTAATCAAGCAGTCACGTAAACTGGTGGGGATTAAGGAATATTTATATTTTATGTCTAAGCCTCCAAAAGAGTTTCATGGATATTCTGGAAGAACTTTTCTGGCTTATGATGTGTTTATTACTCTTTTTTTAAAATTTGTGGTTGACAGCTTCTTTTTTATTGAAGTATAGTTGAATTACAAAGTTGTGTTAATTACTCCTGTACAGCAAAGTGACTCAGTTATACATATACACATTATTTTTCATATTCTTTTCCTTTGTGGTTTATCACAGGATATTGAATATAGTTACCTGTGCTATATAGTAAGACCTTGTTGTTTATCCATTCTATATATACCAGTTTGCATCTGCTAATCCCAAACTCCCAATTCATCCCTTACCCACCCGCTTCGCCTTGGCAACCACCAGTCTATTCTCTATGTCTGTGATTCTGTTTCTGTTTCATAGATAGGTTCATTTTGTGTCATATTTTAGATTCCACATATAGGCGATATCATATGGTATTTGTCTTTCTCTTTCTGACTTACTTCACTTGGTATGATAATCTCTAGTTGCATCCATGTTGCTGCAAATGGCATTATTTCATTCTTTCTTCCAACTTACATTCCCACCAACAGTGTAAGACGGTTCTCTTTTCTCCACACCCTCTCCAGCATTTGTTATTTGTAGACTTTTTAATGATGACCATTCTGACCACCTTACTCTATCTTTAGGTTATTTCTATAAAGCTGAACTCAGTTTTACTCTGAATTCAATCATGGCTTTCACACATATGTATGTTATGGATATCTGTTCATAGAAACTATCAAAATTATAATTTTATTTGATTATGTTTGTGGTGTATGTGTGTGTGTGTTTTCTATAGCAGTAAAAATAGACAAAGTTTACAGGTAATTTATCTTTGCCCCAAAAGCCCGCTAACTGAACACTGAGAAATATAAGTCCAGGAGAGTCCACATTTAAAACAAACGGGCAACAAGCAAACCGGAAAAAAAAAACAAAACCCTGCAGTTTACATACTTAAGCACAGATTAGTAAATACCGAATAGGGAATGTTTACCTCAATATATCTTAAGGGATGTTTTGCATGCTCCTTCATGCATGTAACATGCTTTATGTAATGCACATTCCTGAGTCCCTATCCATATATAGTAATTTGAATCTCAAACAAAATTTGAAGAATCTCTGATTTTAATAAACTGTGAAATGGAGATATATTGTAGAATAAAGAGATATGGTCTTCTGATTTGTTTAGATTTTATAGGGGACACCTTAAAGAACCCATTAAAAGGACGTTCATAACAAGATCAGTAGCATAAATGGGACAACTGAATAAAAAGACTCCCTAAAATCATAATGCTCTTAAAATTAATCAATAAACACAAACATTCAGTAAACAATATTAATATGGTGTAAAGATTCAATGTGATAGAATTGTGTAAAAAGAAATAATCCCTATCAGATGAAAATATACCTATTCCCTTTGAGACTCCATTGATTAAAACAAATTTTACCTCGTTTGATAATACTTTTTTTTTAAGTATAAATTCATTTTATTTATTTATTTTTGGCTGTGTTGGGTCTTTGTTGCTGCATGCAGGCTTTCTCTAGTTGTGGTGAGCGGAGGCTGCTTTTCATCACGGTGTGTGGCTTCTCGTTGCAGTGGCTTCTCGTTGCAGAGCACAGGCTCTAGGCACGCGGGCTTCAGTAGTTGTGGCTCACAGGCTCTAGAGTGCAGGCTCAGTAGTTGTGGTGCGTGGGCTTAGTTGCTCTGCGGCATGCGGGATCTTCCTGGACCAGGGCTCGAACCCGTGTCCCCTGCCTTGGCAGGCAGCTTCTTAACCACTGCGCCACCAGGGAAGTCCTGATAATATCTAATTTTAGTAATTTATGAATCTGACTCAGGAATATTTCTTCTATTGAACTTAAATAGAGTAAGTTATTAGTTCATCTAAATGCTTGTAAGATGTAATCCCTACATTCCTTCTAGGTTCTCTTCTGTTTGTATTACTAATTGTTTTATTTTCAGTGATTTTTAATTTTATGAAACATTTTCAAGTTAAAGATCAATAAGTAAATATGAGGAAATACTTTGTTTCATTTTATTTCTCTTGTCAATGGAAGAATGAACGTTTAATTCTTCTGAAGACAGCATTTTCTTCTTTAGTTTTCTAATCAAAAAACTGCATAATTCTAGTTTTTGAAAAGATATTTTCCCATTTATTTCTTTATTATAAATTTATTTATGCCTGCGTTGGGTTTTTGTCGCTGCGCGTGGGCTTTCTCTAGTTGCAGCGAGCGGGGACTACTCTTCATTGCGGTGGCTTCTCTTGCTGCAGAGCACGGGCTCTAGGCGCACGGGCTTCAGTAGCTGTGGCATTCAGGCTTCAGTAGTTATGGCGTGGAGGCTCAGTAGTTGTGGCACACAGGCTTATTTGCTCCACGGCATGTGGTATCTTCCCCAGACCAGGGATTGAGCCTGTGTCCCCTGCATTGGTAAGCAAATTCTTTTTTTTTTTTTGCGGTACTCCGGCCTCTCACTGTTGTGGCCTCTCCCATTGCGGAGCACAGGCTCCAGACACACAGGCTCAGCAGCCATGGCTCACGGGCCCAGCCGCTCTGCGGCATGTGGGATCTTCCCGGACCGGGGCATGAACTCGTGTCCCCTGCATCGACAGGCAGACTCTCAACTACTGTGCCACCAGGGAAGCCCGGTAAGCAGATGTTAACCACCAGGGAAGTCCCTTCCCATTTATTTTATGACTTAGAATTTTATTTTCTGAATGGTTTCCATGGGACCCTCTAAATCCAGTTTCTGGCTTAGCTGTTCAGTCATAGGGCACATATAAAGCCCCCTTTCTCCTGCCTTAGCCAAGTCCCTCATACCCCTCTACTTTTGCAGAGATCTTACACAATGAATTCATGCTCCCTTCTCCTTTCTCTTCAACCTCTTCCTCACTATTTGACTCTCCCTACTACATAATTTGCTGGGCACAGTGCAAAATGAAAATGAGAGTTCCTTGTTCAAAAGAATAAGTGTGATTAAAGTACTAAGATACAAAGCTTTTTCTCATCTTCCAGTCTTGACCTCTCATGGTATTTTCTATTTAATGTTTCAAGCAAAGAAAAAATAAAAAATTAACTTATTAGCATGATTTTTTCCATGAAATGCTAGGTTAAATGTATAGAGAGCATGTAAATCATATGAAGAGTGATCCAATTTACACAATTCGTGTTTCCTAACTTGTCTTCAAACACGAAACTTGTGCTCTAGTGGACCAGAGCTAAAAACTAGACTCAAGAAGGTTGAAAGGAGGAAGAGAGGATTCCTCAAATGTGGAGCCTGTCCAGACAGGGCTCTCTAAGAATGGGGTTACTCACTGGTGAGTGCAGACCCTCACAGTTGCATGGGCGCCCTGTTCCAGGATGCAGGGCCACCCCCCACCCCGCTTGCTCAGGACAGTCAGCTGCCAGGTTCCCCCTCTCCCTAGCCTCCACACCCATGTGCTTCAGAGCCAGGCATCTCTCCTTTTCATTGCCCAGCCATCACAATCCACAGGGGGCTGCCTGCAACCCCCAAAGACCTTTAAACCTCCACACCTGGATGCACTGCACACCTGGATGGGGAGTGGGCAAGAGAGTTGCCTCCCCCAAGATTTCCTGGTCTCCTGCCAACCATGTCACTGCCAGGCTGCAGCCGAGATGCTCCAGAGTGCACACCCTAAGAGGGCAAAAGTTGACAGCAGAATGAGGGCCTCCTAGCCCCTCAGACTCCATCTGGTTGTTGCCTGGGTGCAGGGCCAAGAGGAGCACCTGGCTGTGGGAGAGTGGGTGGGTGGGTGACCAAGCCATTCCTAGGTGGTGAGGAGGCAGCAGGAGGCAGGTCCAGGCTCCAAACCTCTGTCCCATGCTCTTTGTTCCATCAGATTTCACCTACAAATCACAGCATCACAAATAAAATTATTAATAATTTCAAGAGGGCAATAACAACATTAAACCAATGTGCCTACTTCTGAGAGTGGGGCTTCATGTTAACTGCACAGTTCCTGTGCCCATGAAACAGATCCTGTTGGTATTTCACAGTAATCAAATCCCTCTGGTGCGTAAAAAAAAAAAAAAAAAAAATCATTCAGCATCACTCCCCCAACAGCCACCATTCGTTTTGTCACTTCCGAATGCCCAGAGGTTAAAAATTTGTTAACATTCTCCATTTTCTCAACTTTTGCCATTTCTTAATCCAATCCAGTATGGTTTCGGGTCCATGCGAATGACTCTCTGTAGGCTCTCATTAATCTCAACACCCCAATCCAAAGAGAATTTTTCAATAATATAACAGTATTTTTCAGCAACTTTCAAGATTATTGACTTCTTTAGCAGCTTCTAGTTTTGTTTCCATGGCAACACATGCCTAGGTTTCTTGCTACCAGTCTGAGCTCTCATCCCCATATTCCTTTGCTGCCCTGATCCCTGTTGTCTAACTTTTTAAAGATCAGTTTCCTAAAGTCCTAGGTGTTCATATATTTTTAGTGTATTTCTTCTTTTAAAGTAACTTACATTATTAGGTGTGTTTTTCATGACTCACAAATTCACATCTTTACTCCTGGTCAGGCCTCAGAAGTTTAATGCTGTTAACATCTCAGCTTGGCTGTATGGAAGTTAACTCCTTGTTAAATAGAATTGAAGTTCTCCCCGAGTCCTTTTTCAGTGTTTTCTCTCCTACTGAATTATATCACCACTTACTCTCTGAAACCAGAAATCTCATAGTCATGCCAGACATTTCTACCTTATTCTTGTGCCTCATCTAATCCTGTAACAAATTCTCATGCTTTTAATTCCCAAATACCTCCCTAAATCTTTAACTACTCTCCTGTAGTTCATTGTCAGTACCATCACTCTGGTGAGATACAATCATTTCTCACCTGGATGACTACAGTGGTTTCCTAACTATTCCCCACTCTATTTGTTCTCCAGCATTGCAACCAACATGATTCTTATAAAATGTAAAATTAGTTGTATTTGTTCTCTGCCTAAAACCCTGCATTGACTTCCTACTGAGTTCAGTACAGATGAGAAATGAATATACTTGAATGCTACTTGCAGTAAGCAGACTATTTAGCCACCAAAGATATTCATGCCCTAATCTCTGGAACCTGTGAATGTTACCTTAACAAGGCAAAAAGAATTTTGCAGATGTGATTAACCTGAAGACATTGAGATGGCAGGTTATCCTGGATTATCCAGGTAGGCTGAAAAAAAAAGTCAAAAATATTGATCGTGGAAGTAGAGAATTAGGGTATGCAGTGTGAGAAAGACTGTACTAGCCATTACTGGCTTTGAATAAAATAGATAAATGGGACCAAGACCAAGGAAAGGGCTTGACCTCTAGAATCTGGAAAAGGCAAGGAAACACATTGTCCTATAGAACCTCCAGAAGGAACAGAGCCAGACTGAAACCTGAGTGAGACCCCTTCCAGAACTGTAAAATAATAAATTTGTGTTTTTTTGTTTGTTTGTCTTGCGATACGCGGGCCTCTCACTGTTGTGGCCTCTCCCGCTGCGGAGCACAGGCTCCGGACGCGCAGGCTCAGCGGCCATAGCTCATGGGCCCAACCGCTCCGTGGAACATGGGATCCTCCCGGACCGGGGCACGAACCCGTGTCCTCTGCATCGGCAGGCAGACTCTCAACCACTGCGCCATCAGGGAAGCCCTAAATTTGTGTTGTTTTAAGCCACTAAGTTTGTGGTAATTTATTATATCAGCAATGAAAAACTAGTACATGATTGCAGAAAGCAGTATATTGTATGAATTAGGCCCTTATATTTTGATATAGATTGCCCCCCTTTTATTGTAATTTGGTCAGTCTGAAATAAGAATTTGTTATATAAACAAAATCTTGATTTTTTCCACATCAAACACTTTTTTTCTAGGGACTTCTTACAGTTCAGTTCCCCTATAAAGTTCTTTTGGCTAATTCTACATTTTTTTCCTTAGGGAAAAATAGTGTTCAATTGATCAAAGATATATGACACTGGTCAATTTTGCTATTAAATTTTTGTGCAATGAACCCATTACTTTCATATCTAGTTACTGCACAATCAGGTTACCATGAACAGAGTTATGCAGCCTGCAGAAAAGAGCAGATGGAAAATGCTAGTGGAGGTAGGATAAAGAACCTTTTAATAATGTAACTTTAAAATGTAATCACTGCAGTTTATTTTCCTATGACTGGAATTTAGAATGTAATACCAATGTAGCACCCCTAACTCACTTAAAGTAAACTTACTCTGTCTGTAGAGCACAGCTTGCTTATTTTCTATGTTTGTAAAGCATTTTGGTCTTATTTAAAAGAATAGTTAATGTCTGTCCCAAGTGTAATTTCATTAATTGCTCAATTTAGCTTCTTATGGAAACAACATACATACACAAAACAGCTAAATTATATGACGTTAGTATTAGTTTTGAATTGTTTCCCACTCTGCAACTAAGATTGAATTCTGTCCCTGTAGCAGAACTGAACAATATGAAAGAGATTAGAAACTTTTAAGGCCAGTGATTTATCAGGCATTCAAAACTTTTAAAGATAACTAATTAATCCAGGCGGTTTAAATTGTAGAGATATTTTCTGTTTTTGCAGTATAATTACTTTAGTTCTTTGTTTTTAAATTTTCTTCAAATACTTGCTCATTTCTACTGATAATGAATTCCCAGCCACTGTTCAATTTTAGGACAGAAATCAAGACAGACAGTAATATACATCCTATTTAAGACAGGCATTGAATTTAAAAACGTCTTGGTGAACACAGTTCCTTAACAGTTTTACTTCTTTAGCTGGGACGACCAGAATGACATATGAAGGACACACTGTCGGATCTCTTTTGATCACCACCAGCAAACACGGACAAGTTACCTTATTGTAACTAAATATAATACATACCTAGTGACCTTGCCTTCATTTCTCCACTAAGACTTGAAAAAAATATATTGAAGGCTAGACATATTTTAATTAATATATCATTGCCATTGTTATTCTTGCCTTTTCTCTTCAAACACATCTGTTCATTCATTCAACAGTTACTAAACAGACACTGAAAAACAGGCAGGGTATGAAGCAACAGAAAGAAAACCACAGATGAGATAAACAGGAATACTCGTGAGGTAGACATTACAATTGGTAGAAGAAACAATTTAAAATTTAAGCAAATGAATAAAATAATTACAGATTATAAAATATTTAATGAAGGAAAGAATCAGAGAATGAGTGAAGCAGAAACATGGGAGCTATTTCAGATAGAGTTGGCAGAGAAGGCCTGTCTGCACACCCAAGGCTTGTATAATGAGAAACAGGCAGCTCTGTAAAGAATCTACAGAAAAGCAATTCACCCTATAAACAATAAAGGCCAGGGCTGACTAAGGAAGAAATGAGATTGGCATGTCCATAGATGAGGAAGGAGTTCATTCAATATGGTGGGATGGTGGAGAAAGAGGAGGAGCATAGAAAATGAGATGAAAGAAGTATGGTTTACTTCTTGTTGGCCATGATATAAATTTTGAATTTTTATAAGTAATATAAAATATAAAAAATGAGGTTCTCTGATATATGCTTAAACAGATCATTCTGGTCACTTTATAGAGAATGGTTAGGAGTGGGAAGTAAAAGCAGAGGGCTCATTCAAGAGGCTTTTACATTTGTTAAGGTGAAAGATGACTATGGTTGGACTAGGTCAGTGACATTAAGAAAAGAAGTAGAGAAATCTATATTTTGCCTGGAGAGTTCATGGAACATACTGATAAGGCACTAGGAAAGGGGAGGGAAATAAAGGTTTTGATTTGGTATTTGAAACATAGGGCTGGATGAGATCATCTCAAGAAAGAACATAGTGAGAAAAGAAAAAAAAAATCTTTCAACATTCCAATATTTAGAGTCAAATGAAAGAAGAAGGGCTAGCAAGTGAGGCCAAGAAATGCCCATTGAGGCAATAGGAAATCCAGACAAATGTGGTCCCATAGACTGAGGAGAAGAAAGAGTTTCACAGAGGAAGGGGTGGTTAACCATGAGCAATGATGCCAAGAGGTGAAGTCAAATCAAGATTGGGAAGGACTTAATAGAGATGACAGGATGGAGACCACAAGTGATGAGCATTCAATGGAGCTGAGGAGACAGAAGCTATGATGGAGTGGATTGAGGAGTCAACTCAAACTGCTGTAGCTTAGGAAGATGAAAGAATCCCAGACTTCCCTCCAGTACTAGATGAAATTACAAACAAGTAAACAAAAATGTGTATCTGGACTTAAAGGAAGAAGGGGAAATCATCAGTTTCCAGATACTCAAAACCAATTAAAAAATAAATAAATAAATAACAACAACAACATAAGGATACCTGGCTGTGATATATGTCTTTAGGGCTGGGGTGGTAGTGCTCTTGCAGGAGTGTTTATTGAGGCTATATGACCCATGTCATCCAGGGAGTTAGAATTAGGCTCCCTACCTTACACCAGATGCTGGGAAACTACTGTATGATTGCTGAACAGGAATGAGAAAATATCCGTGACCAGTCTAGGACTCTGATTCTCTGACATAAGAAAAAAGTTATCTTGAAAAAAATTACAAAAGTGATCTTACATGGCTGGCAGGTGCCGAACGCAAATTTAGCATGAAAATCTTAAGCTGACACATAAACAGAAAGTGGTTTAAAAAAGTCAATTGCCCAGCAGTGGAGTCAAGATGGCATACTAGGAGGATGCAGAATTTGCATCTCCTCACAACTAGGGCACCTACCAGGCACCAGTGGGGGACCACAGACACCTAAGAGGATGGGAGGAACCCCCAGCCACTGGTTGTTTCAATTATAGTTTTATTTTTCCTAATATATTTTTATCTAATTTTATTTTGTTTTTTATTCTTTGATATTGTATTGCTCCTTTTTCTTTCTTTCTTCCTTTTTTTTTTTGCTGTGCCAAAAAGCTTGCAGGATCTTGGCTCCCAGGCCGGAGGTCGAGCACAAGCTCCTGCAGTGGGACCTCTGAGTCCAAACCGCTGGACTAACAGAGAACCTCAGACCCCAGGGAATATCAATCAGAGTGAGGCTTCCTGGAAGTCCTCATCTCAGAACCAAAACCAAGCTATATCCAACTGCCTGCAAACTCCAGTGCTGGATGTCCCAGACCAAACAACCAGTAGGACAGGAATACAGCACCACCTATCAAAAAATTATTTTAACAATGACTACAAAAAAATGTTACAGATGAAGGAAAAAGGTAAAAACCTACAAGACCAAATAAATGAAGACGAAATAGACTACTTTCCTGAAAAAGATTTGAGAGTAATGATAGTAAAGATGATCCAAAATCTCGGAAACAGAATGGAGAAAATACAAGAAACATTTAACAAGGTTCAAGAAGAGCTAAAGAACAAACAGTGATGAACAACACAATTACTGAATTTAAAAATACTCTAGAAGGAATCAGTAACAGAATAACTGAGGCAGAAGAACAGATAAGTGAGCTGGAAGATAAAATGGTAGAAATAACTGCCAGGAAGCAGAATAAAGAAAAGAATGAAAAGAATTGAGGACAGTCTCAGAGACCTCTGGGACAACATTAAACGCACCAACATTCGAATTATAGGGGTCCCAAAGGAGAAGAGAAAAAGAAAGGGTCTGAGAGAATAATTGAAGACTTATAGGTGAAAACTTCCTTAACATGGGGAAGGAAATAATCAAGTACTGGAAGCACAGAGAGTCCCATACAGGATAACCCAAAGAGAAACACACCAAAACACATATAATCAAACTAACAATGGTTAAATTCAAAGAAAAAATATTAAAAGCAGCACAGGAAAAGCAACAAATAACATACAAGGGAATCCCGATAAGGTTAACAGCTGACTTTTCAGCAGAAACTCTGCAAGCCAGAAGGGAGTGGAAGGACATATTTAAAGTGATGAAAGGGAAAAACATATAGCCAAGATTACTCTACCCAGCAAGGATCTCATTCAGATTCGATGGAGAAATTAAAACCTTTACAGATAAGCAAAAGTTAAGAGAATTCAGCACCACCAAACCAGCTTTACACCAAATGCTAAAGGAACTTCTCTAGGCAGGGAACACAAGAGGATGAAAAGACCTACAAAAACAATCCCAAAACAATTAAGAAAATGGTAATAGGAACATACATATTGAGAACTACCTTAAATGTAAATGGATTAAATGCTCTAACCAAAAGACATAGACTGGCTCAATGGATACAAAAACAAGACCCATATATATGCTGTCTACAAGAGACCCACTTCAGACCTAGAGAAACATACAGACTGAAAGTGAGGGGATGGAAAAAGCTATTCCATGCAAATGGAAATCAAAAGAAAGCTGGAGTAGCAATTCTCATATCAGACAAAATAGACTTTAAAATGAAGACTATTACAAGAGACAAAGAAGGACACTACGTAATGATCAAGGGATAAGAAGATATGACAATTGTAAATATATATGCACCCAACATAGGAGCACCTCAATACATAAGGCAAATGCTAACAGCCATAGAAAGGGAAATTGACACTAACACAATAATAATAGGGGACTCTAACACCCCACTTTCACCAATGTACAGAGATCGACTTAATTGATAGTTATAGGATGTTCCATCCAAAAACAACAGAATACACTTTCTTTTCAAGTGCTCATGAAACATTCCCCAGGATACACCATATCCTGGGACACAAATCAAGCCTTGGTAAATTTAAGAAAATTGAAATTGTATCACGTATCTTTTCCGACCACAAAGCTATGAGACTAGATATCAATTAAAGGAAAAAAACTGTAAAAAATACAAACACGTGGAGGCTAAACAATACACTACTAAATAACCAAGAGATCACTGAAGAATCAAAGAGGAAATCGAAAAATACCTGGAGACAAATAAGAAAGAAAACACAATGATCCCAAACCTATGGAATGCAGCAAAAGCAGTTCTAAGATGGAAGTTTATAGCAATACCATCCTACCTCAAGAAACAAGAAACATCTCAAATAAACAACCTAACCTTACACCTAAAGCAATTACAGGAAGAAGAACAAAAACTATGGAGAACAGTATGGAGGTTCCTTAAAAAACTAAAAATAGAACTACCATACGACCCAGCAATCCCACTACTGAGCATATACCCTGAGAAGACCATAATTCAAAAAGAGTCATGCACCACAATGTTCATTGCAGCTCTATTTACAATAGCCAGGGCATGGAAGCAACCTAAGTGTCCATCGACAGATGAATGCATAAAGATGTTGTGGCACATACACACAGAAATATTACTCAGCCATAAAAAGAAATGAAATTGAGGTATTTGTAGTGAAGTGGCTGGACCTAGAGTGTGTCATACAGAGTGAAGTAAGTCAGAAGGAGAAAAACAAACACTGTATGCTAACACATATAGATGGAATCTAAACCAAAAAACCCAAAATATGGTTCTGATGAGCCAGGGGCAGGACAAGAATAAAGGCACTGATGTAGAAAATGGACTTGAGGACCGGGGAGGGGGAAGAGTAAGCTGAGACAAAGTGAGAGGGTAGCGTTACATGTATACACTACCAAGTGTGGTTTGGATAGCTAGTGGGAAGCAGCCGCATAGCACAGGGAGATCAGATCGGTGCTTTGTGACCCCCTAGAGGGGTGGGGTAGGGAGGGTGGGAGCGAGACACATGAGGGAGGGGATATGGGGATATATGTATACATAAAGCTGATTCACTTTGTTGTACAGCAGAAACTAACACAACACTGTAAAGCAATTATACTCCAATAAAGATGTTAAAAAAAAAAAGTCCAATGCCAGAAACCCTGTTTTAGGCAATTTGTGAAACCATCCCATAAACATAAGCACAACTAGAACAAGCATGCCTGGAGCTTCCATAGAATATGCTCCTGCGGAGAATAAGGACAAAGGAAAAATGTGCAGGGTGTTTGGAGAATTTGATCACAGTGAAAGACTATGAGAAAATGCACAAATTGGGAGAATCTATATAGAAAAACTGTATATTAGAACAATATAGAATAATAATAGAACAAGAAAAAGAGGTTTTTAAAAAGTATGTTTACATTTTTTAAAAATATGTTTAATAGTACAATTCGGGCTTCCCTGGTGGTGCAGTGGTTGAGTCCGCCTGCTGATGCAGGGGACACGGGTTCGTGCCTCGGTTCCGGAGGATCCCACGTGCTGTGGAGCAACTGGGCCCGTGAGCCATGGCTGCTGTGCCTGCGTGTCCGGAGCCTGTGCTCCGCAATGGGAGAGGCCACAACAGAGAGAGGCCCGCATACCGCAAAAAATAAAAAGAGTACAATTCATCAAGCAAGAATGGAACTTTTTAAAACAATGTTTTATTTTTTGTAAAACATTCAAATTTCAGGGAAGAAAAACTATAGTTTTTATAATACCATTTTAGTCATTAAAGAACAGTCTATATGTGGCTGAGATAAATTAGTGAATTTGAAGAGAGATCTAGGAAGACTAACCAGAATGTACTACAGAGAGATAAATAGATGGAAATTATAAAATAAAACGTAGCTATATAGAGAGATAAATGATCTCTTCACGGGGCTTCCCTGCCGGCACAGTGGTTAAGAATCCGCTTGATAATGCAGGTGACACGGGTTCAAGCCCTGGTCTGAGAAGATCCCACGTGCCGCAGAGCAGCTAAGCCTGTTTGCCACAACTGCTGAGCATGCACTCTAGAGCGCATAAGCCACAAGTACTGAGCTCATGTGCCACAACTACTGAAGCCCATGCACCTAGAGCCCGTGCTCTGCAACAAGAGAAGCAACGGCAATGAGAAGCCTGCGCATCGCAACGAAGAGTAGCCCCTGCTCACTGCAACTAGAGAAAGCCCACGCGCAGCACCGAAGACCCAATGCAGCCAAAAATAAATAGATAGATAAATAAAAAGATCTCTTCACATATGTAAAATATATATATATGTTATATAATTATATATTATATTTTATATTCCCAATATTCCTTTAAATATAATTATACTGTTCCTAATATATATTATACATATTATAGGAATTCAAGAATGAAATATGAAAAAGAGGCACTACTCAAAGTGAAAATGGCTGAGAATTCCATATAAATGACTGAATAAAGGCTCAAATTCTTAGGTTGAAAAATAGGTGAGATGTGAAGGGAAGAAACAGACTTTTTAAAAGAAAGATTCTGAAAGAAAATGTCCTCTGCAAACTGCCAGAAATTATTTCAGAAAAATAAGTTGCAAAACAAACCTAAAAGGGTCTAAGAATTCCGGGATCATAAATTTAGGATTTAAAGGGTCAAAAGGGATGACTCTGGGAGGTGAGAGGTAGTGGAATATTTGGTCTTAATAGAAAACATGCAGAATGGCACTCTACCGAGAATCCAAGAGAAGAACGTTGACCTGATAGACCTGGGCTTTTGGAAGAAGCTGAGGTACCCAGTGGATATGAGCCATGGTGATTTTATAAAATTCTTTCAAAGAAAGCTGAGTAATTATTAAAAGTTATGTCCTTAGTATTAACTTGATGAAGTAAGGCTTCTTTACAACTTCTCTTCTTAGCTTGCAATGTGGAGGCATTTAGGGCTAAGGTGTCAGGATTATCCTTGCAGTTGCCCAAGGTGGGTGGCAGCCCTTGGAGAATTCTCTTTGATGCAGATCTTGATGAGATGGAGATGAAGAGCATGAAAGGCCACAAAGCAATGGCTCTCCTGTAACTCTTTGTGAGACGGTTTCCGGGGGTAAGGCAATAAGGCTGTGTCATATTGAAGTTGATTGGTTCGTTATAACACACTAGTTTGAGCAGAAAAATTCTCATTCACTTCAATGAGATTATATAACAAGAATAAGGTAGTAGATGGTCACATAGAGCTAATTATGTATTTTTAAATCTCTAGGCTATCATTATTGACCGTACAAACGTAGCTCTTTCTCTCTTTTTGCCTTTTTCTTAGCTAGCAACTTATTTGAATATTGTCCCAAAGTAATTCCTTTTCAGACATCGAGTATCATGGATATCAGAACTTCGTTCATGTGTTGTCTGACTCTGATGGTAGAAAGTCACTATATTTCTGCCAGGTTTTTATTATTATTTATGATACTAAACAAAATAATTACCTTAATAAGACTCGTTTGGTTCATTTTAAAGATCAATACTGTATGCTGATAAGACAATTGCAATTAAGGAAAAGCTGGGTATCTTCCAACATAATTGAAATGAAGTCAACAATTTCACAATATTAAAATAATGTTTTCATCAAATGGTGTTTTTTTTTTTTTGGCTGTGTTGGGTCTTCGTTTCTGTGCGAGAGCTTTCTGTAGTTGTGGTGAGTGGGGACCACTCTTCATCGCGGCGCGCGGGCCTCTCACTGTTACGGCCTCTCTTGTTGCAGAGCACAAGCTCCAGGCGTGCAGGCTCAGTAGTTGTGGCTCACGGGCCTAGTTGCTCCATGGCATGTGGGATCTTCCCAGACCAGGGCTCGAACCCGTGTCCCCTGCATTGGCAGGCAGATTCTCAAACACTGCGCCACCAGGGAAGCCCCAGTGATCTATTTTAATTCTATTTTTCTATTCAAGAATGCTTAAATGCTAATTTTCTAAAGTTCCGATATATATATATGTTTGAAAAATCAATTGTAACATTGATTTTCAAGTTGTGAATGAAAAATCATTTTATCTGTTTAAACTCTCCTCCTTCTTTAGACATTAATGTCTGGCATTACACAATGTTTTTCTTTCATTTTGCTTTTATGTTTAAACTTCACGTTTTTATGTCAAGACACAATATCATTCATTATATTCAATGAATGGTATTTAAAATGGAAGTATACATTCTCACTAGATTACTTATGACTATCTTCATCATACACATATCAATAAGCTCCTGATTTGTATACTTGTTAACTATTTCTCTCTACCATCAACATTATTCTGGCCTCTTTTACATCTGAGATGATTGACAATTATGACACTCAGTGATAATTTTTTTTTCTTTTCCCTTTTGTGACATTAAGAGTTGGGTTATCTCTCTTCCCAGACAAAAATATGATACTATATCATGCATCCAATGTTATCTTGATAGAGAAATATACAGATATCTCTTCAGATATTTTTCTTCTCCTTCTGAACTTGTATTTCACATTATTCTTCCTTTATGTCACCTTTCACTCTCTCTAGGTCCTAAGGACTATTTGTGAATATCTTATTACTGTTCGTTGAAACATTCCAAAGAGTTGTTCTACTGATTTACTTGTGTTAGTATCACATTAAACGCCAGGTCATAAGTAAAATATATTTATTCTGGGAACGCATTTCTAAGGATATTTAAGAAAGCACAAAGCTTTCTTGTTATATATGATTACATTATCTACCTATTCAACCTTATTATAAGTCCCCAGTTAGCCCTGTGTCTTCCTGTTTATTAGTCTCTACATCAGGTCAGTTTTGTAATCATGTATGACGTACTTATGACATCTCCCCTAAATCTGTTTCTCTTCTTTCTTCCCATTGTCACTAAGCAATGTCAAATCCTAATCATCAATTTTTCAGGACCGTAAAATTACCTTACAGGTAGTATTCCTGCATTTTCCCCCAAGTCATCTTTTTTGTTTTTTTTCCAGAAATAAACTGTTAAAATAATGATTCTATCATTGATTACACTGCTAAACAAAAAATCATTAGAATAGCACAAACTGTCCTCCACTTCAACACCTCCTTTCTAACTGCATCTCTCAAAATTCCACATACTATTTCTAGACACACCAAATGGTAAGCAAATACATAATCTAATAAATAATTTTCATACTGTAACAGCTGCATTCGAAATTCTCATTTCTTTTAATGTCCTTTCCTGAACTTCTGTCCTAGGTGTATCTACTTCATTCTTGAAAACCCTCATCACTATATGCCTTTTCAAAGGATTTTTCACTTCCCCCATCTTGATAGTACACATGATGACATCATTGCTCAAATTTAAACTCCTCAAAAAAGCCTTTAGGAAATCGCCTATGATTATATTTCTATTTTCTCTTGTCTTACCCTGCTTTATTTGTTTTTATAGCATTGATCACTATCTCATGTTATACTTATGTTATATATTTATCTTATTTCATTTTTATTGGAGTATAGTTTATATACAATGTTGTATTAGTTTTTGCTGTACAGAAAAGTAAATCAGTTATATATATACATATATCCACTCTTTTTTAGATTCTTTTCCCACATAAGTCAATAGAGAGTATTGAGTAGTGTTCCATGTGGTACACAGTAGGTTCTTATAAGTTATCTATTTTATATACAGTAGTGTATATATGTCAATCCCAACCTTCGAATTTATCCCTCCTTCCCCTTTTCCCCCCTGGTAACTGTAGTTTATTTTCTACATCTGTGACTCTATTTCTGTTTTGTAAAAAAGTTCATTTGTATCATTTTTTTCGATTCCACATGTAAGTGATATAGTATGATATTTGTCTTTCTCAGTCTAACTTACTTCATTTAATATGATAATCTCTAGCTCCATCCATGTTGCTGCAAGTAGCATTATTTCATTCTTTTTTATGGCTGAGTAATACTCCATTGTATATATGTACCACATCTTCTTTGTCCATTCATGCATTGATGGGCATTTAGGTGGTTCCATGACCTGGCTATTGTAAATAGTGCTTCAATGAACATTGGGTTGCATGTGTCTTTTTGAATTATGGTTTCCTCTGGGTATATGCCCAGCAGTGAGATTGCTGGGTCATATGGTAATTCTAGTTTTAGTAAAATTTAGTTTTAGTTTTTTAAGAAACCTCCATACTGCTCTCCACAGTGGCTGTAGCAATTTACATTCCCACCAATAGTGCAGTTGCCTTTTCTCCGCACCCTCTCCAGCATTTGTTGTTTGTAGATCTTTGATGGCTGTTCTGACCAGTGTGAGGTGATGCCTCATTGTAGTTTTGATTTGCATTTCTCTAATAATTAGTGATGTTGAGCAACTCTTCATGGGTCTCTTGGCCATCTGTATGTCTTCTTTGGAGAAATGTCTATTTAGGTCTTCTGCCCATTTTTGGATTGGGTTGTTTGTTTTTTTAATATAGAGCTGCATGAACTGTTTATATATTTTGGAGATTAATCCTTTGTCTGTTGATTCGTTTGCAAATACTTCCTCCCATTCTGAGGGTTGTCTTTTCATCTTGTTTATAGTTTCCTTTGCTGTGCAAAAGCTTTCAAGTTTCACTAGGTCCCATTTGTTTATTTTTGTTTTTATTTTCATTACTCTAGGAGGTGGATCCAAAAAGATATTGCTATGATTTATGTCATAGAGTGTTCTGCCTATGTTTTCCTCTAAGAGTTTTATAGTATCTTTCCTTACATTTAGGTCTTTAATCCATTTTGAGTCTATTTTTGTGTATGGTGTTAGGTAGTGTTCTAATTTCATTCTTTTACATATGGTTGTCCAGTTTTCCCAGTACCACTTGTTGAACAGACTGTCTTTTCTTCATTGTATATTCTTGCCTTCTTTATCATAGATTAGGTGACCATAGGTGCGTGGGCTTATCTCTGGGCTTTCTATCCTGTTCCATTGTTCTATATTTCTGTTTTTGTGCCAGTACTAAACTGTTTTGATGACTGTAGCTTTGTTGTATAGTCTGAAGTCAGGGAATCTGATTCCTCCAGCTCCATTTTTCTTTCTCAAGGTTGCTTTGGCTATTTTTGGTCTTTTGTGTTTCCATACAAATAGTAAATTTTTTTGTTCTAATTCTGTGAAAAGTGCCATTGGTAATTTGATAGGGATTGTATTCAATCTGTAGATTGTTTTGGGTAGTACAGTCATGTTGACAATATTGATTCTTCCAATCGAAGAACATGGTGTATCTCTCCGTGTGTGTGTCATCTTTGATTTCTTTCAGCAGTAGAGTAAGTCCCCTACATATGAACGAGTTCCATTCCAAGAGTGCATTCGTAAATTCAGTTTGTTCCTAAGTATGACAAAGTTAGCCTAGGTACCCAACTATGAAATCGGCAATATAATACTGTACTGTAATAGGTTTATCATACTTTTTACACAAATAATACATAAAAAATTAACAAACATAAAGAAAACATTTTTAATCTTACAGTACAGGACCTTGAAAAGTACAGTGGTACAGTACAACAGCTGTCATACAGGGGCTGTCATTGAGTGAACAGGCAAGAAATAAAGATACTGTACTACTGTACTTTATACAGTACTGTAAAGTACACAAAAGCAACAACCACTTGCAGAGGATGCATGCACATGATAATATATGCCAGACACGTGAACTAACTTATGTAACTGGACTTGCAAATGCACGTTTGCTTCTTTGAAAGTTCGCAAGTTGAGGGTTCGTATGTAGGGGACTTATTGTACCTTATTATTTTCTGAGTACAGGTCTTTTGTCTCCTTAGGTAGGTTTAATCCTAGGGTGTTTTATTCTTTTTGATGTGATGGCAAATGGGATTGTTTCCTTAATTTCACTTGCTGATCTTTTGTTGTTAGTGAATAGGAATGCAAGAGAGTTCCGTGTATTAATTTTGTATCCTGCAACTTTACTAAATTCATTGATGAGCTCAAGTAGTTTTCTGGTGGCATCTTTAGGATTCTCTATGTACAGTATCATATCATCTGTGAACAGTGACAGTTTTACTTCATCTTTTCCAATTTGGATGCCTTTTATTTCTTTTTTTTTAAATAAATTTATTTATTTAATTTATTTATTTTTGGCTGCGTTGGGTCTTCATTGCCACGTGCGGGCTTTCTTTAGTTGCAGTGAGTGGGGTCTACTCTTCGTTGCAGTGCATGAGCTTCTCATTGCAGTGGCTTCTCTTGTTGCAGACACAGGCTCTAGGCCCATGGGCTTCAGTAGCTGTGGCTTATGGGCTCTAGAGCGCAGGCTCAGTAGTTGTGGCGCATGGGCTTAGTTGCTCAGCAACATGTGGGATCTTCCTGGACCAGGGATCGAACCCGTGCCCCCTGCATTGGCAGGTGGATTGTTAACCACTGCACCACTAGGGAAATACCTCTTTTATTTCATTTTCTTCTTTGATTGCCGTGGCTAGGACTTCCAAAACTATTGAATAAAAGTGGGGAGAGTGGATATCCTTGTCTTATTCCTGATCTTAGTGGAAATGTTTTCAGTATTTCACCATTGAGAATGATGTTTGCTGTGGATTTGTCATATATGTCCTTTATTGTGTTGAGGTTTATTCCCTCTGTGCCCACTTTCTGGAGAGTGTTTTTGGTTTTTTTAATCATAAATGGATGTTGAATTTTGTCAAAACCTTTTTCTGCATCTATTGAGATCATCATATGGTTTTTATTCTTCAGTTTGTTAATGTGGTATAAAACATTGATTGATTTGTGTATAATGAGGAATCCCTGCATTCTAGGGATAAATCCCACTTGGTCATGGTGTATGATCCTTTTAATATACTGCTGGATTCTGTTTGCTAGTATTTGTTGAGGATTTTTGCATCTGTATTCATCAGTGATATTGGCCTGTAATTTTCTTTTTTTGTGGTATCTTTGTCTGGTTTTGGTATCAGGTTGATGGTGGTCTCATAGAATAAGCTTGGGAGTTTTCCTTCCTCTGCAGTTTTTTTGGAACAGTTTCAAAAAGGTAGGTGTTAACTCTTCTCTAAATGTTTGATAGAATTCACCTGTGAAGCCATCTGGTCCTGGACTTTTGTTTGTTGGAAGTTTTCTAATCACAGTTTCAATTTTAGTACTTGTAATTGGTCTGTTCATATTTTCTACTTCTTCCTGGTTCTGTCTTAGAAGATTTTATCTTTCTAAGAATGTGTCCATTTCTCCCAGGTTGTCCATTTTATTGGCATAGAATTGCTTGTAGTACTATCTTATGATGCTTCATTTTTCTGTGGTGTCAATTGTAACTTCTCCTTTTTCATTTCTAATTTTCTTGAAGAGTATGGCTAAAGGTTTATCAATTTTGTTTACCTTCTCAAAGAACCAGCTTTTAGTTTCATTGATCTCTGCTATTATTTTCTTCATCTCTACTTCATTTATTTCAGCTCTGATCTTTATGATTTCTTTCCTTCTACTAACCTTGGGTTTTGCTTGTTCTTCTTTCTCTAGTTGCTTTACATGTAAGGTTAGGTTGTTTGTTTTAGATTTTTCCTGTTTCCTGAGGTAAGATTGTATTGCTATAAACTTCCCTCTTAGAAAAGCTTTTGCTGTGTCCCATAGGTTTTGGAATGTCATGTTTTCATTTTCATTTGTCTCTAGATATTTTTTGATTGCCTCTTTGATTTCTTCAGTGATACATTGGTTATTAAATAGCATATTGTTTAGTCTCCATGTGTTCGTGTGTTTTACAGTTTTTTTTTTCCTGTAGTTGATTTCTAATCTCATAGCCTTGTGGTCCAAAAAGATGCTTGATATGATTTCAATTTTCTTAAATTTACAGAGGCTTGATTCGTGGCCCAAGATGTGATCTATCCTGAAGAATGTTCTGTGTGCACTTGACAAGAAAGTGTATTCGGCTGCTTTTAGGTAGAATGTCCTAAAAATATCAGTTAAGTCAGTCTGGTCTAATGTATCATTTGAGCCTTGTGTTTCCTTATTAATTTTCTGTCTGCATTATCTGTCCTTTGGTGTAAGTGGGGTGTTAAAGTCCCCCACTGTTATTGTGTTACTGTCGATTTCCCTTTTTATGGCTGTTAGCATTTGTCTTGTGTTTTGTGGTGCTCCTATGTTGGGTGCATAAATATTCATAATTGTTATATCTTCTTCTAGGGTTGATCACTTGATCATTATGTAGTGTCCTTCCTTGTCACTTGTAACAGTCTTTATTTATTTATTTATTTATTTTGCTGTACGTGGGCCTCTCACAGTTGTGGCCTCTCCCATTGCGGAGCACATGCTCTGGATGCGCAGGCTCAGCGGCCATGGCTCACGGGCCCAGCCACTCAGCGGCATGTGGGATCTCCCTGGATCAGGGCACGAACCCGTGTCCCCTGCATCGGCAGGCGGATCTCAACCACTTCGCTACCAGGGAAGCCCCAGTGTTTATTTTAAAGTCTATTTTGTCTGATATGACTATTCAAACTCCAGCTTTCTTTTGATTTCCATTTGCATGGAATATCTTTTTCCTTCCCCTCACTTTCACTCTGTATGTGTCCCTAGATCTGAAGTGGGTCTCTTGTAGACAGCGTATATACAGGTCTTGTTTCTGTATCCATTCAGCCAGTCTTTGTCTTTTGGTTGGAGCATTTAATCCATTTACCTTTAAGGTAATTATTGATATGTGTGTTCCTATTGCCATTTTTTCAATTGCTTAGGGTTTGTTTTTGTAGGTCTTTTTTCTTCCCTTCCTCTTTCGTTCTCTTCTCTTGTGGTTTGATGACCATCTTTAGTGTTGTTTTTGGGTTACTTTTTCTTTTTTGTGTGTGTCTATTGTAGTTTCTTGGTTTGCATTTCCCATGAGGTTTTGATATAGCAGTGTATCTGTATACAAGATTGTTTTAAGTTGCTGGTCTTTTAATTTTGAATACAATTCCTATTTCAAGCATTTATTCTCTTCTCTTCTCTTCTCATGATTGCTGCTTTTGATATCACAGTTGTGTGTGGATGTTTTCCTGCTTTTACCGTATGTTTACCTTTACCAGTGAGCTTTCCCATTTGTGATTTTCTTGTTTGTAGTTGTGGCCTCTTTTTTTTCCCCCTTGCCTTGAGAAGTTCCTTTAGCATTTGTTTTAAAGCTGGTATGGTGGTGCTGAATTTTCTTAGCTTTTTCTTGTCTGTGAAGCAAGATTTCTCCCTTGAATATGAATGAGAGCCTTTCTGGGTAGAGTATTCTTGGTTGTAGGTTTTTCGCTTTCATCACTTGAAATATATTGTGCTACTCTCTTCTGGCCTGCAGAGATTATGCTGAAAAAATCAGCTGATTACCTTATGGGGATTCCCTTATATGTTATTTATTGCTTTTCCCTTGTTGCTTTTAATATTTTTTCTTTGTATTTAATATTTGTTAGTGATTACTGTGTGTCTCAGCGTGTTCTTTGGGTTTATCTTGTATGGGACTCTTTGCACCTCTTGGACTTGGGTGACTATTTCCTTTCCCATGTTAGGGAAGTTTCCTACTATAATCTCTTCAAATATTTTCTCAGGCCTTTTCTCTTTCTCTTCTTCTTCCGGGCCCCCTATAATTAGAATTTTGGTGCATTTAATGTTGTCCTAGACATCTCTGAGACTGTCCTAATTTTTTTTTTCATTCTTTTCTCTTTATTCTGTTCCATGACAGTGATTTCCACCATTCTATCTTGCAGTTCAGTTAACCGTTCCTCTGCCTCAGTTATTCTGCTATTGATTCCTTCTAGTGTATTTTTCATTTCAGTTATTTTATTGTTCATCTTTGTTTGTTCTTTAGTAATTCTAGGTCTTTATTAAACATTTCTTCTATCTTCTCGATCTAAGCCTCCATTCTTTTTCTGAGATTTTGAATCATCTTTCCTATAATTACTCTGAATTATTTTTCAGGTAGATTGCCTATCTCCTCTTCACTTGGCTGTTCTTGTAGATTTTTATCTTGCTCCTTCTTGTGTAACATATTTCTCTGTCATCTCATTTTGTCTAACTTACGGTGTTTGTGGTCTCTTTTCTGCAGGCTGCAGGATCATAGTTCCTCTTGCTTCTGTTGTCTGCCCCTTGGTGGGTGAGGTTGGTTCAGTGGCTTGTGCATGCTTCCTGTTGGGAGGTACTGGTGTCTGCACTCTGGTGGGTAGAACTGGGTCTTGTCCCTCTGGTGGGCAGGAACGTGTTAAGGGGTGTGTTTTGGGGTGTCTGTGAGGTTAGTACGACTTTAGGCAGACTTTCTGCTGATGGGTGGGGCTGTGTTCCTGTTTTGCTGGTTGTTTGGCCTGAGGCATTGCAGCACTGGAGCCTTCAGGCTGTTATATGGGGCTGGGTTTTGGTGCGGAAGCGTCAACCTTCAGGAGAGCTCACACCAAGTAATATTCCCTAGGGCCTCCACTATCCATCCCCTCACCCCCACAGTGAGCTACAGCCAACCCCCTCCTCTCCAGGAGATATTTAAAGACCCCTAGGTAGATCTGCCCAGGTTCCTATGGACGTACTGCTTTGTGCTGGGTCACAATGGAGGTGAGACCTTGTGTGCATCCTCCAAGAGTGGAGTCTCTGTTCCCCCAGCCCTGTGGAGCTCCTGCACTCAAGCCCCACTGGCTTTCAAGGCTAAATGCTCTGGAGGTTCTTTCTCCTGGTGTCAGATCCTCAGACTGTCTTGGAGGGCTATTTTTATGTGGGAATGTCCCGTGTAGGCTGCGTGGGTTTATTTTTAAATTTTTATATATATTTTTTGGTGTGAGGGCTTTTTTTAGTATGGATGACGGCCACATTTTTCCTCAGTGTATGTTGCCTGTTATCCCTTTGATAGGGGCTTTGACTGTTGTTTTAGTGACCAGAGCCCACCCTTGATATTGAGCAGGGCCTCCTTTTTGCTCTGTGGTTGTCACTGCCCTGTCAGGGCCAGGTCTGTTCCCTAGTTGTTGGAGTAGAAGCCCCCAGATCTGTTTGTTAGCTGTGTTTCTGATCTGCAGTGCAAAGATGGCAGGATTGGAGCATTGCCACTGGGAGGGAAGCCACTGAGTATTCCCCCCTGGAGGTGTTCACCCATGAGTATGCTCTGTTGTGTCCCCTTTCACCAACTGTGCAGGCTCACAAAGTACCCTATTGTTGGCACTGCTCTTGGTCCCACCTTAACTGTGGATATGCAGTCAGTTGGTCCTGGTGATTCTCAGGCGTTGTTTTCACCAGGCCACTGGCTCAGATCCACGGAGGTCAGGTCCCAGGACTGCACTAATTGTGTACCTGGATCTCCTCTGGGAGCTGTGGAGCAGCTCAGACTCTGGCCTGGCCCAACCTCTGAGTCTACGTGCCCACAGAGCCCATAGCTTCTAAAGCCAGACCAGTCTCAGCTGCAGGAGCACTTTTGTCCATTCGGTTGTTCCACAGGCTCTGAATTTAGGAAGCCATCAGCAGAGATGTAACTCCATGGTCCGTGCAGCTGCGAGGAGAGATTTCAGTTCCTCTTCCTTAGTCACACAGCCCCTGGGGCTCAGCTGTGGTTTCAGCCCCCCCTCTGCATGTGGGCCACCCAGCGGCATCTGATCCTGAGGCTTCCGGAGCACACAAGCCTGTCAGGTGGGAGGATGGGGGTGCAGCGATCAGGGTGCATGGGCTCCCCAGGCAAGAGGGTGCCAGGTTGGCTATCAGGATGTGTGAGCCCATCAGGCAGGAGGGAGGTGAGGTGGTGATCAGGGCAAGCGGACCGCCTAGGTGGGGAGGGGGCAGAGGAGGTGATGGCTAGGGGTGCTCAAGCTACTCCAGCAGGAGCCCTCCCTGGTGCCTGGGGAGGCAGGGGCTGGTGAGTGAGGAGAGAGGCTGCAATAGCAGCCCTGCCCCTTGTGCATCACTAAACAATGGCGCTTTGCTTCTATGGCAGTACAGGCTTTCTCCACAAGCATTTCCCGTTGCAGAACTCCTAACTCCCATCCCCTCAGGCTGTCTCCTCACAGCCAGTAGCAACCCCCTCCCCAGGTCTGCTCTCCAAACCCCACGTTCCAGCACCCAGCCCCCGTGTGCACCGACAGGCACTCGTCTCAGACTGGGGCACGCAGGGCTATGTCACAGACCATCTGTGTAGGTCTCAGTCTGTCCTGCCTGCCACAGACTGATTGCTGCATTCTCCTCTGAGCCTCCAAAGCTGCCCTTCTATCCCAGCTGATCTCCCCATTGGTGAGGGGGCTTCCCCAGATTCAGGAAGGCTTCAGCTTCCCGGCAGGTGTACAGATTCCATCCTACTTCCTCTCCTCTTCCTTTTCACTTCCTCTTTCTTTCATCCTACCTGGTTATGTGGGGATATTTCTTGTCCTTTTAGGTGTCTGAGGTCCTCTGCTAGTGTTCAGCCAGTGCTGTGTGAGAACTGTTCCATTGGTAGATGTGTTCTTGATGCCTTTGTGGGGTGAGGTGAGTTCCACGTCCTCCTCCTCCTCTGCCATCTTGACCCTTTCTTCTTGTATAATTTAAATAGTCACCACTTGATTTGTTGCTAACTGGACCACAGGGTGTGTGTGTGTGTGTGTGTGTGTGTGTGTGTGTGCACGTATATACACAACTTTAACTTTTCCACTATTGCTTATGAAAGCTAACTCTAGAGAGGGGACCAATAGAGGGGAACAACCATCTGTAACACAGGAACAATTTGAATAAATATTTATTACACGTTAATAACCTTAAGTTCAATACAGAACTTAGTATCCATCAATTTTGCTTTTCTTTTGACATTTGAACTATCTTTTCCCTCATCTGTGAAATAGTGATAGAAATTTTCTTAAAGCTCAGGAATTTAAAATGCTCCACCATCCCAAGCATCAACCAGCACTTCACAATGACTTATTTTGTTCCTAACATTTTACTGACCTTGAGTTTACTACTGAAGATAAAAAGGGTAAATAAAGCATAATTGAATAACATGAATAAGGCAGAGATGTGTAAATAATGAATAGCCTTTAGCCAATGAGGGAGAAAGACAGGGGAAACAACATGATGAGGGCAGCAAGCAGTTTATCCTAGAAGTGTTATGAGGTCCTAATATAGAAAGTAAGGAGGCATTAGAGATTAAGTTTGTAGAGTAAGCAGCTGTGAGAACATGGAAGGATTTTTTATGCCTTACAAAACACCTTGGACTTTCTCCTGTATGCAGTACAGACATACAGAAAAAATTAAGTGTCAAATCTATATAGACAGATTTATGTTAGTCAGATCACGCTGGCAGATTTTCCAAATTTGAAGAGTTTCAAAAAGGAAACAAGGACACCAGTTGTTTCCGTGAAGAGCAGTAAAGTTTTGATATAGTGTTGAAAGGGGGAAGAATATAGAAAATCATTCACCAACCTGAAGCCCACCTATTGGTCCAGCATGGAGATTTGTCCATCAGATATGATGAAAGTACAAGGGTGTAAGGAAACTAAGATTGTAGGTGTAGAATAGGTTTTTCTTCTTCAGGACCCCTGATCACCATATACTCTGTATATAACATCTACATGAAACTCATAATTTCCCAGGCCCACCACGGAATTTTAACTCAGAATGCTACTGCAAATGTGCCTCCTTCTGCTGAGAATACCTTCTCACTCCCACACACTTTTTAGCTGCACCTTCATCCACTTGTCAAGCTTATATTCATCCTTCAATCTTACTTTGGGTCTTTAACACTTACCTCTTATGGTAGGCCTGTTTTGTCACCCCAATGTAATTAATCCATTGTCCTACAGTGATATATTAGTCTGACATTGTATACAAAGTTGAATAGGTAACCAATAAATGTTGTTGAAGTTGAATTACCAACTTTCCCAATTTATATTAATTATATATGATTGAAAGCATGAATTGAGAAGGAAACTTGGTTACACGTAATTTTATTACTGTCTTAGCCTGACTGGTCTATACCTGAAAATTGATCCAAAAAAAATTTTTTTTAAAGAAAGAAGAGTTGTGTGTTTGTTTTACAAGGGGAAGAATATCTTGAGAGCCCTCATCATTTGACGAGTGATAGGTCACAAGAAAGCATTTAAGACATTTATAGAAACAGCATCTTCACCAAAATGATACTTAAAGAAACCAGTAGTACCCAAACTAGAACAACAACAACAGCATTGTAACTATGCTTGTTATCATTTTTCTACGTTAATAGGAAGCTAATACCTATGGAAAGTATCATTATGCCTACTTTATACAAAGTAAGAGGCACAATGTGACAAGGACTTGTTCACCTACATTTCTTTTATTGCTCTTCCTTTAATATTATAACTCCTGGTTTCTAGCTGGGCACAAATCCCCATTCCCGACCCCGGTTAGGCTCTTCCCAGCATACCTAGCTACAGTTTTGACTAAGCGATGAAATTCTGACCAACGCAATGTGAGCAGACATGAGTATTTTCCAGCCCTGCCCTTCAAATATATGCATTTTGAGTGTCTTCTGTGTTTCTTTTTCCTTCTGACTGGCAAAGTGAGAGGTGAATGGATGCAGAGATAAAATCAACATACAGAAGATGGCAGTCATTTTGCCAGTCCTGAAATGTTTACCTCAGGACTGCTACATGAGAGAAAACTGAATCTAGCTGGTTTAAACTCCTATGTTTATGGATCTCAGTGTTACAAAAGCTTTTTATAAATCAATACCAACAAAACAGAGAAAATTGTTGTAAAGAAACACTCTCTTTCCACATGCATTGCAGCTATTCAGAGAGTAGTCACATGATCAGAAATTTTGGCTGCCAGTCTAATGCTTTGGCTACTAAAAACACAGTATTTCTACAGTGAAGTTCTAGTTTAAAAAATGCATCTATTCTTTCAGTGAATACGCATTAAATAACTTATGTATTATTTACTGTGCCAATCAAGTAATTATAGGGAGTATGCTTCTACTTTAACAAATTAGGTTAGTTTGGAATTATATTGTAAAAATTGATTTGGGGGAAGGGATTGTTTTTCTGTTAATGATCATTGCCTAGTATATTTTGGACCTGGTATTTGAGAGACAGAATGATGTAAAAATGTGTCATTGAGAAGGACCTGTCTCATTCAGCCTTTTGTATCATATCCTCTTGCTTCTCCTAATTAGTGGAATATTTTATACATATGTGTGTGTATGTGTGTATGTATTGTTGTTTGTTTATAGATGTTATTGAAAGAATAGGACTCAGAGCAGGTGGGGAAGAATGAGTGGGTTAAGGGAGTTAAGAATGGATAAGAGCTTAACAGAATTTAACAGGCAGGATTCATGGATTGGCAGCCATATCATCACTCCCAGACACACTGAATTTGAAGTTATCAACACTGGCTGAAGGTAGGAAATTGTAAAATTAGATGACATGAAATACAAATCTTCTAATCTTGGAAGTGCTTTTCATTTAACAAAATTAATCTTCTTTTTAATAAAATTTTACATCAAAAAGTTATTTTCATATATCAGGTCAAAGAGGGTAGCTAAAATTTAACAAGCTATCATAATTCTAATAGAATATGAATAGTTAGGAATGTTGTTACCAGTCTTGGCTTCAAATAATAGCTTATAAATACAATTTTATACATATATTTAAAATTAATAAACTTATATTGAGCTATATTTAAGGCATTGTAGGGAGAGAGAAAGTTGAAAAGACATGCCTCTCTTCTGCTGTGGATGGCAAATGATTGGAAGAAAGTAACAAGTATACAAACTTGACAAACTGATGAGTGCTGTTGTTTAATGGAAAAAATGATCTTTCCTTTAATTGACAAATTATACATATCAGCATTACCTTCTCAGAGGAATATATGAATTTCCTTAACAGAGAAATTAAAAATTAAAATCTAGACTACATTTTTCTAAGATACAATAGGTCTAACAATATTTTTCAGAAGAGATCACAGCACAGTGAATTTAGAAATAAAATATGTACAGTCTACTAGAACATTGAGAGCCAGCCTAGGGAAATTTAAAAGTTTTCTTTTAATGGAATAAATGCTTAAGGTTAAAATCAAAATAGTTATTTTAAAGCAAGTTTGAGGAAATTCTGGAAATACATCACTGCACAACTAGGTTGATCATAAAAAATACCATTTCTAACATGCTCAAATGCACCTTAAAATGACTCTGGGTTGCAGAACCTAACACGTTTTCTTCCCAATTATTTTTGAAGGGTTCCTGACAGATGTTTTCTTTAAGATAGAATGACAGACTTTTTTATTTTGTTTCTATGAGACTCTTATTTTTATCCTGTCATAAGAGGCAAATGGTGGGTCTTTGATTTGGGTAAGTTTTGTAACAGAGGCTTAATTTGCACAATTTAGGATACAGCTTTCTTTAATCTGTCAAGGAGTGAGGGTTCCATGCTATTTCTATAAAAGATGTAGATTTAGTTATATATGTTAATGAATTCTATCTTGACAGTCTTAGAATGGTGTCAACCATTGCTGGAGCAGAAACTGTATATGATTTTGAAAGCCTTAGAAAACTCCTCAAGCATTATAAAACTTTTCCACCTAAATATTTTTGTCATGTAATGTTAAAATTTAACTATGAATAAAAATTAACAAGTTAGATCAAATACTGCTACTATATGAAAAAGGACATGTTATGTTAGAATATCTTTAGATTTGAAATGTAAAAGGTTGTTCTTCAATACTAAAAATATTCAAATGGTAACATAAAATACTCTTTTATAGTTTTGGAAACAGTTTATAAAATTTTGAAAATATGTACTCTAAACAGACATCTTATAGCTCTGCTTATAAAACATCCATTTTTGTCTGAATGTTTAAACTGACTGATGTCTATCTAATTGACATAAGGCATATGTTAAAATTATTAATTTGTTAAATTGCACACTGAATACTTCAAACCATTTGATTCTTTTAAACTCCTTTCAGTAGTTATCTAAAACACAATATTGTCTTTTTGAAGTTGTAGTCATTTATTTTCTAATAACTTTTATTCTTAACACTGATTTTTTACTTATTCTGATGAAAATTGTTGTTCAAGGTCCCTTCACTGCCTGGACTACTAAACACATTCACTTCTGACAAATCATTTAAATGCCTTGCAAAATCTGATATGGTGGGCAGGAAAAAAACCAAAACAAAAAACTGTTGAGGAGAAGTTCTTTCAACACGGTACTTAACTTTGATAGTCATTATAGCACTTGTTCATTCATTCAAATAAACAAAAAACATGGAGAATTTAGATGAGACTGTGACATTTCCTACATCTTGCTAGTTATTGATTTGCCAAAATTAAAGTTAAGCCAGACCTCATATTTACTAAATATACATACTCTCCCAGTATTTACCTAAATAAGGTAACTTATTCTGAAGGAAAAATGCTATTGAATATTTCTTTTAAAATGTGTGGTTGAATTTTAGTTACTGCTGCTCACTCCCTCAGGCAATACCAAGGAGACATTATTAAAGGTAACGATTATTAAATGATAACTATATTGATTCTAAAGCCCTGAACAATGGGTAATTTCAGTCTTGAATACAAACCCCATGTGTCTCTGAGTTTCACCCAACCAGCTAGAAGGGAATGGCCAGCAATTATTGGATGTCACTGTTCTGATGCACTACCTTTTGGCAGAAGATAAAGACATGACTATTTGGAAAGTGATGCAGATGGCGGTGATAATGGTACAGATTAAGTTATTTTCACATATTTATCATGTGGGCACATAAAATAGCATCATAAACAAATGTTTTGAAAATTTAAGCATTTATAGCTTATCTAATGGTTTCAAACCTTATAGAAAATAGAAACTTGACTACATGTTGGCAAAAGGAAATAAATGGCCGTTGAGGACTTGAGGCTGAGCTGTCCCAGTTAATTTTTAATTTATTTGCTACAATAAGGTTTTGTTTTAATTCACCACAAATATGAATATTTTAACAAATAGAGTAGAATCTCAAAAGTGAATTTACCAGTCATAAAGTTCTTCTAAAAGTAATCTCATATGTATGAATAGTTTTTAAAATGCTGAAATATACTGATATTATCTATAGACTATGCTTTTTCAACTGAGGCATTAGTTCTTCTGCACTCCCCTTCCTATCGTCTGTCCTCTCCCTGTTGCTAGATGCACAAGTGCACAATAATTTTTACACTATTATGACTGTGAACATTGTGCAGAGTTAAATCCAGTGATACATGGATTACAACTCTTTTGCAAAACATTTGTTTTTTTCCTGGATTTAATCATTGCCACAATTGTTATTTGCTTAGTTTTCTAATTATTCCAAGTGTTTCTGCAGATGCATAACATACTGATCACTAATTTTTTGAAATGCTCAAACATCTTTTCAGGCACTCAAAAGTTCTACCAATTTTTCTTCAAAATTCTCTCTCTCATCCAAAAACAGCAGATTACACTTTCTTCTCAAGTGTGCATGGAACATTTTCCAGGATAGATCACATCTTGGGTCACAAATCACACCTCAGTAAATTTAAGAAAATTGAAATCATATCAAGCATCTTTTCTGACCACAATGCTTTGAGATTAGAAATGAGTTACAGGGAAAAAAACGTAAAAAACACAAACACATGGAGGCTAAACAATACGTTACTAAATAACCAAGAGATCACTGAAGAAATCAAAGAGGAAATCAAAAAATACCTAGAGACAAATGACAATGAAAACATGATGATCCAAAACCTACGGGATGCAGCAAAAGCAGTTCTAAGAGGGAAGTTTATAGCTATACAAGCCTACCTCAAGAAACAAGAAAAATCTCAAATAAATAATCTAACCTTACACCTAAGAACTAGAGAAAGAAGAACACACAAAACCCAAAGTTAGCAGAGGAAAGAAATCATAAAGATCAGAGCAGAAATAAATGAACTAGAAACAAAGAAAACAATAGCAAAGATCAATAAAACTAAAAGCTGGTTCTTTGAGAAGATAAACAAAATTGAAAACCCAATAGCCAGACTCATCAAGAAGAAGAGAGAGAGGACTCAAATCAATAAATTTGGAAAAGGAAAAGAAGTTACAACAGACACCACAGAAATACAAAGCATCCGCAGAGACTACTACAAGCAACTCTTTGCCAATAAAATGGACAACCTGGAAGAAAAGGACAAATTCTTACAAAGGTATTACCTTCCAAGAATGAACCAGGAAGAAATACAAGATATGAACAGACCAATCACAAGCACTGAAATTGAAACTGTGATTAAAAATCTTCCAACAAACAAAATCCAGGACCAGATGGCTTCACAGTTGAATTCTGTCAAACATTTAGAGAAGAGCTAACACCCATCCTTCTCACACTCTTCCAAAAAATTTCAGAGAAAGGAACACTCCCAAACTCATTCTCTGAGGCCACCATCTCCCTGATACCAAAACCAAACAAAGATACTACAAAAAGGAAAATTACAAACCAATATCACTGATGAATATAGACGCAGAAGTCCTCAACAAAATAGTAGCAAACAGAATCCAACAACACATTAAAAGGATCATACACCATGATCAAGTGGGATTTATCCTGAGGATGCAAGGATTCTTGAATATACGCAAATCAATCAATGTGATACACCATATTAACAAACTGAAGAAGAAAAACCGTATGATCATCTCAATAGATATAGAAAAAGCTTTTGACAAACTTCAACACCCATTTACGATAAAAACTCTCCAGAAAGTTGGCATAGAGGGAACCTACCTCAAAATAATAAAGGCCATATATGACAAACCCACAGCAAACATCATTCTAAATGGTGAAAAACTGAAAGTATTTCCTCTAAGATCAGGAACAAGGCAAGGATGTCCACTCTCACCACTATTATTCAACATAGATTTGGAAGTCCTAGCCATGGCAATCAGAGAAGAAAAAGAAATAAAAGGAATCCCAATTGGAAAAGAAGTAAAACTGTCACTGTTTGCAGATGACATGAGACATAGAGAATCCTAAAGATGCTACCAGAAAACTACTAGAGCTAATCAATGAACTTGGTAAAGTAGCAGGATACAAAATTGATGCACAGAAATCTCTTGCATTCCTATACACTAATGATGAAAAATCTGAAATAGAAGTTAAGGAAACACTCCCATTTACCACTGCAACAAAAAGAATAAAATACCTAAGAATAAACCTACCTAGGGAGACAAAAGAGCTGTATGCAGAAAACTATAATACACTGATGAAAGAAATTAAAGATGATACCAACAGATGGAGAGATATACCATGTTCTTGGATTGGAAGAGTCAACATTCTGAAAATGACTGTATTACCCAAAACAATCTACAGATTCAGTGCAATCCCTATCAAACTACCAATGGCATTTTTCACAGAACTAGAACAAAGAATTTCACAATTTGTATGGGAACACAAAAGACCCCAAATAGCCAAAGCAATCTTGAGAAAGAAAAATGGAGCTGGAGGAATTAGGCTCCCAGACTTCAGACTATACTACGAAGCTACAGTAATCAAGACAGTGTGGAACTGGCACAAAAACAGAAATAAAGATCAATGTCACAGGATAGAAAGCCCAGAGAGAAACCCACACATATGGTCACCTTATTTTTGATAAAGGAGGCAAGAATATACAATGGAGAAAAGACAGCCTCTTCAATAAATGGTGCTGGGAAAATTGGACAGATACATTTAAAAGAATGGAATTAGAACACTCCCTAATACCATACACAAAAATAAACTCAAAATGGATTAAAGACCTAAATGTAAGGCCAGAGACTATAAAACTCTTAGAGAAAAACATAGGCAGAACACTCTATGACATAAATCACAGCATGGTCCTTTTTGACCCACGTCCTAGAGAAATGGAAATAAAAACAAAAATAAACCAAAGGGACCTAATGAAACTTAAAAGGCTTTTGAACAGCACAGGAAACCATATATGAGACGAAAAGACAACCCTCAGAATGGGAGAAAATATTTGCAAATGAAGCATCTGACAAAGGATTAATCTCCAAAATATAAAGGCAGCTCATGTAGCTCAGTATCAAAAAAACAACCCAATCCAAAAATGGGTAGAAGATATAAATAGACATTTCTCCTAAGAGGATATACAGATTGCCAACAAACACGTGAAAGGATGCTCAACATCACTGATCATTAGAGAAATGCAAATCAAAGCTACTATGAGGTATCACCTCACACTGGTCAAAATGGCCATCGTCAAAAAATCTACAAACAATAAATGCTGGAGAGGGTGTGGAGAAAAGGACCCTCTTGCACTGTTGGTGGGAATGTAAATTGATACAGCCACTATGGGGAACAGTATGGAGGTTCCTTAAGAAACTAAAACTAGAACTACCATATGACCCAGCAATCCCACTACTGGGCTTATACCCTGAGAAAACCATAATTCAAAAAGAGTCAAGTACCACAGTATTCATTGCAGCTTTATTTACAATAACCAGGACAGGGAAGCAATCTAAGTGTCCATCGACAGATGAATGGATAAAGAAGATGTGGCACATATATACAATGGAATATTAGCCATAAAAAGAAACGAAACTGAGTTATTTGTAGAGAGGTGGATGGACCTAGAGTCTGTCATACAGAGTGAAGTAAGTCAGAAAGAGAAAAACAAATACTGTATACTAACACATATATATGGAATCTAAAAAAAAAAAAAAAGTTCTGAAGAACCTAGGGGCAGGACAGGAATGAATACGCAGGCGTAGAGAATGGACTTGAGGACATGGGGAGGGGAAAGGGTAAGCTGGGATGAAGTTAGAGAGTGGCATGGATATATACACACTACGATATGTAAGATAGATAGCTAGTGGCAAGCAGCCGCTTAGCACAGGTAGATCAGCTCGCTGCTTTGTGACCAGTTAGAGGGGTGGGATAGGGAGGGTGGGAGGGAGATGCAAGAGGAAGGGGATATGGGGATATATGTATACATATAGCTGATTGGCTTTGTTATACAGTGGAAACTAACACAATATTGTAAAACAAATATACTCCAATACAGATGTTAAAAAAAAAAGAAATACCCCCTTTCTGATGCCTGTTATTTGTCTGCTTGTCCTTGTTGCAAAACCTCTCGATAGAGTTATACATATACATTATTTCTACTGTGACATATCTGTCTCTATTAATCTACTATCATCCCTGAATACATCTTTGTCAGGGTTACTAATCCCCAATACTGACAAGACAAAATCTGAGACTAGTTCTGAGTCCTCATTTTACTGACAGCAGGACAGCCTTCCAAGTTGTTCAGTTTCTCTTTCATGAAATCTCTTTTCTTTATTGGCTGCATCACTTTTGTTTTGTATATGGAAAGGAAACTAGTCAAGCTATCTATCCATCCATCTCACTAGATGATGGGCAGGAATGAAGCAGAGACACATTTATTTAGAAGGTCACTGTGGAGTCAGTGGTGGTGCATAAAACACACACCGTCTTGGATATGCTGGCACATCTTTCTGGTATGAGGCAGCAGCTGTGCTGCAGTCCCACTTCCACCCAAGATTCCGTTCCAAGATGGCAGGGAATGCCATCTTCCAGCTTCTCTAATTCCTGGGTCAGTTGCCTTTACCCTCCAATGGCTTCCGTTACAGCCCTAATGGCCACCATGATCTTTACCACTCCAAGTGGTATTGTCCCTATTGTCTCTGATTGTGTAACTTATCCGACTTTAACTTTTTCACTCCATCCAAGTCATACTGATTTTTCTTTTCCTCAGCTGAGGAAATTTCCACCTACTATTCCTTCTGCCTAGATTGATGTCTCAGATCTCTACATGGCTACATTATTTCACTCATTATGGTCAAGGTTTTGCTCCAAATGAAGCCATTTCTCTGATATTTCTACCTAAAATAGACACCCACCCGTTTCTCTATCATGGCATTCATTTACTACATGCACACACACACACCACACACACATATACACACAGGCAGCTACACCTGTGTGTGTATTTATTATCCACCCTCTTGATCTAGGACAGGGATCAGCAAACTAAAGTACATTGGGCAAATTGCAGCAAAGCCTTTACATTTTTAAACTTTTTAAAAAAATGCTTATAAAGGATGGAGGAAGAAGAGGAGGAGGAGGAGGAAGAGGAGGGGAGGTAGAAATGTGACAGAGCCCTCATATGGCTCACAAAGCCAAAGATATTTACAAGCTATAGACAAAGTTTGTCTACATAAGTTTGTGTATAAATTCCTTAAAGACAGTGACCAGGAGGCTTCCCTGGTGTCGCAGTGGTTGAGAGTCCGCCTGCCGATGCAGGGGACACGGGTTCGTGCCCCAGTCCGGGAAGATCCCACATGCCGCGGAGCCGCTGGGCCCGTGAGCCATGGCCATTGAGCCTGCGCGTCCGAAGCCTGTGCTCCGCAGCGGGAGAGGCTACAACGGTGAGAGGCCCACGTACCGCAAAAAAAAAAAAAAAAAAAAAAAAAAAAGACAGTGACCAGACCACACCTTCCACACAGGAGGGCTTGCCAGTTATTTATTGACTGTGGAGATCATTCAGTTCTAAAAGTATTGAAAACAATTTCATATAGAACATGAGACTTACACTGAACACTCAGAAAGGCGTATTGCTTATATAAGTAAAAAAAAATGCAAGACACTGTGGCATTTCTTGGAATGAGAATAATGTGAAATCACTGAAATATACAACACACAGAAGTTAGGATGGTGTCCCAGTCACATTTTTGTTAGCCAAAAACACATTTTGTAAATTGGTATATATTTCTATGAAATATTCATGTAGTTTCATTTTTCTCTTGCCTTCACTTAACTAAGTCTCTTTCCTTAGCCCAAGGCTTTCATCTGCCTGTGGTAGAGGTAGGGGCGGATATTTTGCAATTAATCTAGAAGAATTGTAAAAACTAACTGTAAATTAAAATTTAGATCCTGAGAGTAAAAATAGGATTCTGTAGCAAGTAAATAATTCTAAAACTAGAATCTATTAAAAGGCAAAATATGTGTTGATTTTCTGTAGATATTATTTAAAATATTAATTTGGAAAGTAAATAAAAAAGAGGTCTGCCCTTTCTAGATTGAGGGATTGTTTTGGTAAATTAGGGAAACATGAAAAAGAAGATAGAGAGAGGGAGAAAAAAGGCTTAAAATTGTTTTTTCTGCCCTCTGGGCCATCGGGTTCATGCAGTGAGGAAGAAGGACATAATAGTCTAGACAAATCTGATGAGGTCGAAGTATCTTTCTGGCACAGATTCAGATGTTGACATTGCTTATAAATGGTATGATAACTGTGTACAGCCAGTAGCTATAGCGAAACAGATATAGCTGTAGCAATTTCTGAATCCACATGGCCTGCATGTTAGCACAGGTGGAACTCCAAACATTGGTACTTGAGTACCTATATCAATTCTGGGGCTGTGGGCTCCATGGGCACCCACGTATAACACCATATACACAGGTATGACGAGTCTCACAGGTCAGAGACCAGGCAAATTTAGCAACCAGTAGGAAAGTTCAGTAAAGAGCCTTTGTTTTTTTAAAAAATTTTAGTATAAGCTTTTATTTTACTTTTAATTTTTATTGGAGTATAGTTGATTTACAATGTTGTGTTGTTTTCAGGTGTACAGAAAAGTGAATCAGTTACACATATACATATATCCACCATTTTTTTTTTTTAGATTCTTTTCCCATATAGACCATTACAGAGTAAAGTTCCCTGTTCTATACAGCAGGTTCTTATTAGTTACCTATTTTATATAGTAATGTGTAGATGTCAATCACAGTCTCCCAATTTACCACCCCCCTTCCCCTGGTAACCATGTTTGTTTTGTACATCCATGACTCTACTTCTGTTTTGTAAATAACTTCATTTCTACCCTATTTTTTAGATTCCACATATAAGCGATATCATATGATATTTGTCTTTCTCTGTCTGACTTACTTCACTCAGTATGACAATCTCTAGGTCCATCCACGTTGCTGTAAATGACATTATTTTGTTCTCTTTTATGGCTGGGTAATATTCCATTGTATATATGTACCACATCTTCTTTATCCATTCCTCTGTTGATGAACATTTAGGTTGCTTCCATGTCCTGGCTCTTGTAAATAGTGCTGCAATGAACGTTGGGGTGCATGTATCTTTTCTCATTATGGTTTACTCCAGGTATATGCCTAGGAGTGGGATTTCTGGTTAATGTGGTAGTTTCTATTTTTAGTTTTTTAAGAAACCTCCATACTGTTCTCCACAGTGGCTGTATCAATTTACATTCCCACCAACAGTGTAGGAAGCTTCCCTTTTCTCCATACCCTCTCCAACATTTATTGTTTGTAGATTTTTTGATGATAGCCATTCTGACTGGTGTGAGGTGACACCTCATTGTAGTTTTGATTTGCATTTCTCTAATAATTAGTGATGTTGAGCATCTTTTCATGTACTTTTTGTCCATTTGTATGTCTTCTTTGAAGAAATGTCTATTTAGATCTTCTGCCCAATTTTTAATTGGGTTATTTGTGGGGTTTTTTGAGCTGCATGAGCTCTTTGTATATTTTCGAAATTAATCCCCTGTCGGTTGCTTCATGTGCAAATATTTTCTCCTGTTCTAAGGGTTGTCTTTTTGTTTTGTTTATGGTTTCCTTTGCTGTACAAAAGCTTTTAGTTTATTGCTTTTTATTGTTGTTTTAAAACATTTTTATTGAACTATAGTTGATTCACAATATTGTGTTGTTTTCAGGTGTACAGCAAAGTGATTCATATATATATAGAGAGTGAGATAGGTATACATACATATAGATAGATACAGGTATAGGCATAGATTCTTTTGCAGATTCTTTTCTATTATAGGTTATTTTAAGAGACTGAATATAGGTCTTTCAAAAAATGCAATACAATCTAGAAACTGTATTAAATGAATGTCTTAGCTCTGGCTGTGATAACAAAATACCATTGACTGAGCAGCTTAAACAGCAGACAGTTATTTTTCACAGTTTTGGAGGCTGAGAAGTCCAAAATCAAGATGCCAGCAGATTCAGTTCTTGGTGAGGGTCCTATTTTTGTGTTACAGGCAGCCACCACCACCTAAACATGTGCTCACAGGACCTCTTATTTCTGCATGCATGGAGATTCTCTCTCTCTCTCTCTCTCTCTCTGTCTCTGTCTCTCTGTTCCTTTCCTTATAATGACATTAACCCTGTTAAAGCCTATTATGAGGGACACACCCTCATGACCATATCTAAATGTAATTACCTCCCAAAGGTCCCACTTCCAAATACTGAATACCCTGGGGCTTAGGGGTTCAGCATATGAATTTTGGGGAACACAAACATTCCCTGCATAGCAATGAAAATAGTTTATATAATGCTGTGTTCTATTTACAATAGCCAGGACATGGAAATAACCTGAGTGTCCATCGACAGATGAATGGATAAAGAAGATGTGGCACATATATACTATGGAATATTACTCAGCCATAAAAAGGAGCAAAACTGAGTTATTTGCAGTGAGGTGGATGGACCTAGAGTCTGTCATACAGAGTGAAGTAAGTCAGAAAGAGAAAAACAAATACTGTATGCTAATACACATATATGGAATCTAAAAAAACGGTACTGATGAACCTAGTGGCAAGGCACCAAGACACAGATGTAGAGAACGGACTTGAGGACACGGTGGGGGAAGTGGAAACTGGGGCGACGTGAGAGAGTAGCATTGACATATATACACTACCAAATGTAAAATGGTTGGCTAGTGCGAAGCTGCTGCATAGCACAGGGAAATCAGCTCGATGCTTTGTGACAACATAGAGGGGTGGGATAGGGAGGGTGGGAGGGAGTCTCAAAACAGAGGGGATATGGGGATATATGTATACATATAGCTGATTCACTTTGTTGTATGGCAGAAACTAACAACATTGTAAATCAATTATACTCCAATAAAGATATTAAAAAATAATAATGCTATGTCAAGCGTTCTAAAGGTCCCTACATCCCAATAAATAGAAGTTTTAAGGAAATATGGTTTATAAGTTTTAATAAAATATGATTTATAATTTTTAAATAAACTAGTGGAAGAGTATGGTACAATAAGGAAAACCTGAATTTTAGGGTTCATTCGGCTACTTAGTTGTTTGTTTTTTAAAATATTGGCCCTAATACTCTATAACTGGGCAAGGTGCTGAGCATCTTTGATTTGAAATTTTCTCTATTTCTTCAGTTAAATAATAGCACTTTTCTCACAGACTTTTTTGAGAAGGTTAAGTAACTTCTCTGCTCAGAAATTTCTCAGAACCTAGTAGTTTCTCAATATTTATTTAGCTCAGACAGCACAGCCCTGTGGAAAGTACAGCAAAACACTTTGGGGAACCTCTTATTCATGTCCAAGAATTGATAGACTTGACATCTTCTACTATATTTCTCATCTCTACAGTGGTAAAGTCAGATAACAAATAGATAAATGCCATAAAACTTGTTACGTACCCTAAAAATTTCTAAAATCAATTTCCTAAAGTTAGACTAAAGGGAGAAAATAAAAAACAACCATAATTCTGTAATTCTGATAAAAACCAGTGTAATATTCAGTATTTTTATATCTGCTTTCAGAAAGACACATTGTAGCATAAGGTATCTCTGCTACATACGTATGTTTTAATTTTCTTGAGTAAATACTTAGAAGATTCATGTAATGGGTGGATATTTACCATTATGAGAAATTGACCGATTAATTTCCAAATGGATTATCCCATTTTCAGTTCCACAGCTGCACACAAAAGTTAACTAAGTCCTCCCCCAATTCCTTTGAGGTCAGTATTATCTTCAAAGTCATTTTTAATGACCAAGCCTGACTTTGAACCGATCAAGTTTGGTCCCCCCGGATGACTCCTTAACCACTCCATCACACCAGTTTTCAGCAAGCTCATTTTACTTCCATTCATCATAATTAATTCATTAAATGTGACTGAGAATGTAACTTCTTGGCCATTATATGGAGCCTTTCATTTCCCCTGGCAGCATCTGCACTTGCATATAAACCACTCCTTTGCTACTCAGACTCCTGCTTTAATATTCACTCATTTTTGTTTTTCAGTTTAAGGGCAGACTAATCCAATTTCCTGGTCAAGAAGGGTCCCCTTTGCTGTTAAGCTTTTGATGCTTCTCTCTGAGTCTCTAATAGCCTCTGAGGTGATTCGCATAGTCTCCTCACTTGAATAAGGAAAATAATTCTTCTCCTCTCAGTTTCCTACCTTTTACTGATTGGACCACAAATCTTGCAGTCTGACATTCTCAAATTCCTAACTATTTTAGTTAGACAGTTTCTTCAAGTGTTCACTTCTTTGCTCTTCAGGATTATAGTATATGCCCTGGCATGCATGGAAGAGGCTAAAGAATAATTCAAGCAGCACAAACTCTGACTAGGACATTGGACTTTTGCCACCATTCCTGAGTTAAATATATCCTGTCAACCACTCTCCCTTCTCCTGTAAACATACTTGGAAATGCCGAAATTGATCTTGCAAGCTAAAGTTAAATCCAAACAATGAATAAATTCACGTTATAAAAAGTCAAATATCTATCTGATACCACACATCTTTAAGAAATAAGTTCAAGTTGTTTGCTTGAAACTTTCAGTTTTTCAATTGTATTAGCATTAAAGCCATGTTGACATGGTGTTGAACGTCCAAGGGTTAATACTGTGGTTCAGATACTCATTCTAGAAATACAGTATCATTATCAAAGTGACAGCTCTGACTCCCAAAGGATAGATATCACATCAGTTATAAAATGTTGCTCTTTTTCAGTCACTAAAGACAGTACCAAGGCTGTCAACAGCAGGCCTTGCTCTTTTACAGAAATAAAATAACTGGCGTGCTTCAGAAGGGTAAACTAGATCGTCAGGGGTCTGTATGACATTGGAAAAAAGCTTCTGAAGTGATGGATTGGGGTTTATTAATACACAATAACTTCCATTCAAAGTCCTAAAAACATAAATAAGTCACACTTATGTAGCACTTGTACTGCATCTAGTGCTGTTCTAAGCACACTTATAAACTCAAGTAATAGCAAGAACAACTCTACAAAATAGCTACCCTTTTTTCCTGCTGTCATCTGAGGAAATAAGGCCAAGACATAAAGTGTCTCATCCAGGATCATGCGGCTTTGAGGATCTGAGTACATGCTTTCTCCTTGCAGTATAAAAATGAGTAAGATCCAACTCCATAGGCTCCTCTTCATTCTTGGAAACTTAGCAAAACTAGATTTTCTTGAAACCAAAAATAGAAAAATCACCAATTTTGAGAATATGGGTAATATCTTTGGTTCTTTATCCACAATTCTTTTTTTTAATTTTTAATTTTTACATCTTTATTGGAGTATAATTGCTTTACAATGTTGTGTTAATTTCTGCTTTATAACAAAGTGAATCAGTTATACATATACATATGTTCCCATATCTCTTCCCTCTTGCGTCTCCTTCCCTCCCACCCTCCCTATCCCACCCCTCCAGGCGGTCACAAAGCACTGAACTGATCTCCCTGTGCTATGCGGCTGCTTCCCACTAGCTAGCTATTTTACGTTTGGTAGTGTGTATATGTCCATGCCTCTCTCTTGCTTTGTCATAGCTTACCCTTCCCGCTCCCCATATCCTCAAGTCCGTTCTCCAGTAGGTCTATGTCTTTATTCCTGTCTTACCCCTAGGTTCTTCATGACATATTTTTTTTTCTTAAATTCCATATATATGTGTTAGCATACGGTATTTGTCTCTTTCTGACTTACTTCACTCTGTATGACAGACTCTAAGTCTATCCACCTCATTACAAAGAGCTCAATTTCATTTCTTTTTACGGCTGAGTGATATTCCATTGTATGTATGTGCCACATCTTCTTTATCCATTCATCCGATGATGGACACTTAGGTTGTTTCCATCTCCGGGCTATTGTAAATAGAGCTGCAATGAACATTTTGGTACATGACTCTTTTTGAATTATGGTTTTCTCAGGGCATATGCCCAGTAGTTCATTTTTGAAATATGGACTTAGTCATCTGCAGATGGATCATCTGCCAGTCTTTTATGTTTTCTCACAGAATGGAATAAAGGCACACTTATTTTGGCTAATGTCTCTCAGTAATTGTGCTTTAACTTTATCCTAAAGGAGAATTTCCAAAATGGAGAAATAATACTTTCATGCATATTTAGTTCATATGAGGCAGAAAGGCTAAGTCATTCTGACTTTCTCAGTATGGAGATTAACAGACTAGATACCACTTCCCTAGTCCATTGTGGTCCATAGGTGATTGATTACCCGGAAGAGTTTGTGAAGGTGGAGCAGTAAAGAGTTTTACTTGTATGTGTTATGTGTGGCATTTGATAAACCTAGACATTGGTCAGCATGTTTGAAAAAAAGGGCGATACATCTGCCATTTGCCAAGCAGGCTAAGTGGAGCTTGGCTAATGGATAACAAATTAGTCGGGGTCGTAGGGTATTTCCTCTCTTTTCCAACTGTCTGGCCTCTATTTTTGTGTCTGATACTTTTTAGCTGTGTGACTTAGGAAAAATTAATCTCACTGGGTCTCAGTTTTTTCATCTGTAAAGTGGTATTAATAATGCCTTCCTAGTTAAAGCTATTGGGAGGATTAAATTAAGATGGTTGATGTTGAAGTGACTTGTAGTATGTCTGACTTGTGGAAAGTCCTTAATAATGGTTAGCTTTCATTTCTTTTTTAATAATAGAAATTTATTTATCTTCTATACTCTATATTTGACCTATTTTAGGAACAATGGATTATAGAAAAATTGTACAAATCACGGTTTCAATCTAAAGTCTATTGATAACTAGATTTCTGACCTTTATCAAGTCAATATGGCTTGATTTCTCAGGCTTTCAGTTTAATTACTGCCAATATGGAGTTAGACTAAATGATTTTAATCTCCTCCAGTACTAAATTTTTTTTTATTCACCTCATAAATCTTCAAATAATTTAGTCACTCAAAATATTGGACATTAAAAATCTTAAACATTATTCATTATCCATTCATCTGTGGATGGACACTTAGGTTACTTCCATGCCCGGCTGTTGTAAATAGTGCTGCAGTGAACATTGTGGTACATGACTCATGATTCTTTTTGAATTATGGTTTTCTCAGGGTATACACCCAGTAGTAGGATTGCTGGGTGATATGGTAGTTCTATTTTTAGTTTTTTAAGGAAGCTCCATACTATTCTCCATAGTGGCTGTATCAATTTACATTCCCACCAACTATGGAATCTAAAAATAAAAATGCTTCTGAAGAAACTAGGGGCAGGACAGGAATAAAGATGCAGACGTAGAGAATGGACTTGAGGACATGGGGAGGGGGAAGGGTAAACTGGGACAAAGTGAGAGAGTGGCATGGACATATATGCACTACCAAATGTAAAACAGATAGCTAGTAGGAAGCAGCCTCATAGCACAGGGAGATCAGCTCGGTGCTTTGTGACCACCTAGGGTGGGAGGGAGACCCAAGAGGGAGGGGATATGGGGATATATGTATACGTATGGCTGATACACTTTGTTATGCAGGAGAAGCTAACAAAACATTGTAAAGCAATTATACTCCAATAAAGATATATAAAAAATATCTTAAACATTATTCAAATAAAGCAGTGCATTTTCCATAGAAAAATTTCATTTTGTTACTTTAATAGTCCCATTTTCTCTAGTTTTATTTGTGCTGAAGTTAGATAAATTTTGTTATTATCCAAAAATACTCTTTAATGGGTCGAATTACATAAGTAATTATGTTTTGAGCATAAATATGTGGGTGAATTCATCACATCATATAATTAAAGAACAGATTCTGAGATAAAATTAAAACCAGTGTATTCTTAGTTCATCCTCACAGTATAGACACAAAATGATATCAGAATTAGTGTCTACTGTTATTACTAATACTCTCAATTACTCTATTACCCACTAAAGACACAGTAAAATACTACTCATTATAAAAAATGTAATCAGTGAAAACTCAAATCCTTTCTTTTTTGATAAAAATTTCCAGTGAATTTCTAACCCTTGGTGTAATTGCTCTCATGAAACAATTTCTTAAAATTCTAAATATTCATCGTATATAGAATATATTCATATATATATCGTATATTGAATATATTCATGTATATATATATATCGTATATATATATATCGTATATTGAATATATTCATGACATAATAGAAATATACTGTACATTAAAAAGCAGACTCAAAATAGCAATAGATTTGGAGTTTTGACGTGACTTTCAAAACATTTTGCTTTAGAAACTTTGGAATTAAACACTAAAATGAGAAAGATGATTTCTAATATGTTCATTATGTCCACTCTCAAAAATAAAGTGTGGGCTGAGTTATTGCCCCTTTGTGAAACATTGACCAAGTTTTTAAAAACTCTTTAATACCCAAGCTTCTTTGTCTATAAAATGGAAATAATAGTATTTAGAAAAAATTTGAGAATAAATTAATTAATGTATAAAAATGCTGAGAAGGGCTTGATATTCACTACCTCTTTGATTTGCATACATTATTTTATAAGTAATATTTTTCCTTTACTAGGAAAGGGATCTTGAAGAGATGTACAAATGGTTTGGATATTGATGTCCCAACAACTATATTTTTGAAGTTATATAGATGCATAACTTAAAACCAAGTAATGAGGTTGTTAAATTATACTGTAATTAATGTTTGTGTGCAAAATACTTCTGTTTATAGGGCTGGAGGGTTAGTGTTAAGCCAAGAAAGAAATCAAAATATATTAAAATAACTATACAATTACAGAGATGCTAGATTATACTTCCATTTATTTTCTTATCCTTCACATTATCTTGCACATTTTAGTAATTTAGAAAATATTGAACTGATTTAAAGTGAATTAGGGGATTACCAGATTTCAACACAGAATTATGTGGAGTTCTTTAAAGGCAGAGTTCAAGGTTCTATATATATAGATTCTAATTCAGTATGTTTGGAGAAAATCCCAAGTTAGGCGCTTTTTATCAGGAGTCCCAGTGCCCCTCATGATTACACTTTTATAAGCACAGCATATTTTTGTGGTTCATTAAATATATTTCCTGGTAAATGTTTTAGCAGGCATAGAAAGTACACAGAAGTTAAATATTGGAGAATTTTTAAAAAATTTGACAGGGGCACAGTTTCATACAAGCACTATTACAAACTGAAACATATTGGTATTGACTAAAATGTTAAAGAGCATCCTCCTTGATCAACATATCATCAAGACCTTTACTCAAAGATAGGTCAACATAAAATATTACAAAACAATGCAAATTTGTAGGAGGATTACCTACATGAGTTGATGGGGGTGTGTCCTTGGGTACATAGATGGAAACATATTGTCTGGTCCAGGGGTTCTCAACTCTGGCTCTATCATAGTATGATCAACTTGGGGTGCATTTAAGATATTGATTATATGTGATCGTGACTGTGTGTATATTATTCTTCAAGAAAACTTTTTATAAAATACTGATTTATGTCAAGTCCAACACTCAGCTTCTAAATCAACTCTTTTAGAGTGAAGTGGAGTCGAGGCATTGGTACTTTCTCCAAAGTTTCTCAGAGAATTCCAGTGTGGGGCTAAAATGGGTAATAAGCAAGAAGCATATGTATTCCTCAGAAGTTGGATGGAAGTTGGGGAAGGATTTTAAGAATAGGAAAAAACAACTTTCTGAGCCATCCCAGATGAAGATAGTCCTTTTTTTTGTTTGTTTTTGTTTTTTATTTTTTGCGGTACTCGGGCCTCTCACTGTTGTGGCCTCTCCCGTTGTGGAGCATGGGCTCCGGACACGCAGGCTCAGCGGCCATGGCTCACGGGCCCAGCCGCTCCGTGGCATGTGGGATCTTCCCGGACCGGGGCACGAACCCGTGTGCCCTGCATCAGCAGGCGGACTCTCAACCACTGCACCACCAGGGAAGTCCGAAGATAGTCCTTTGACATTAGACTTAGAACCATCCATCAGGCCACACATCTTTCAAACAATGCATTCCATTTGTTACTTGTCAGGTTATTCATGTGTAGGAACAGTATTGTTATGTTTTCTCTGTCTTCAATTACACCTTTAAATGAAGAATTTGTAGTAAGTACAGGAGACTTTAAGAGTGCCGAATGTCACCAAGTTATGAGTGGTAATATTTCCACTTTGAGATCTACCCAAATTTGATTCTTTGTGAAGATTATAGTGTAGAAATATACAAAGATTTCCCCAGTAAGACCAACCAGAGGCTATTTATTCAGAGTTTTTTACAGCATGGGAGTCAGTCCCCATCATTTATGTCTATTAGGCACTCAAAGGCAGGCAGTGGAGTAAGAAAGCTTTATAGGGGGGAAAAAAAAAAAAGGAATGCTTCAGGTATTGTTCTAGTTGGAGATTATTGGCATGGGGAAGCTGGATGCAGGCTACCTAGAAGTGGGACATCTTATTTGGTTGATTTGTGGAGCACATTCTCTGGTTAGTCCTGTATTGGAAGGAGGGGGTAAAAAATAGGGAGGCTGGTCATCATTGACCAAGTTCTGACCTTTCTGAGCTATTTGCTGCAGAGGTTGTGGTTTGACTTCCCAGATTTTGTTGCTGTAGAAGTTGTGGGTCAGAGTTCTATTATCCTGTGTGGTCTGGTCATTGTCCCTTTATATATTCAGTCTCTCAATAAGCTAAAATAAACCATCTTTATCAGCATCTTAATAGAATCTAGCCTTTTGGGGAGCTGAATGAATTCTTTAAGGTATTCATTATTTACTCAAGAATGACTGACTGAACACGCTTAAATCCTCTAAATTATTGTTTGGAAATATGCAGTGCACTGAGAAAATCTGGTTTGCTTAGAAATTACATGAGTTGCAGAACAGTCTTACTAAAATATCTACTCTTTTTTAAAACTAATATTTCCTATTATGAAAAGCCATGTGAGAATAGATTCAATATATGCAATGCTGAATATATTGAAATTTCCTGAATACAAATTTATTTGAACTTTATATCTTTTATGTTGAAAAGAATGAGGTGGGTGAGTAGAAGATAAAATTATTTCTAAGCATTAGACATTTTAGTTAGGTTAGAGACAGGCTTTAATCTGGGCAGTTGTCACTGCTTGTAGGCAAGTGTCTTGTTTTGTAAATAAAGTTTTATTAGAACACGGCTAGCCCATTCCTCTAGGTATTGTTTTTGACTGCTTTCCATACAACTACAAAGTTGAATAGTTGCAACAGAAGCCATGTGGTCTGCAGAGCCTACATTTTTACTATGTGACCTTTTTACAGAAAAAGTGTGCTAACTCCTAGTCCAGGACATGTCTAAATATGTTAAAGTATGATATCTAGGTCCATACCAATAAAGTGAGGCTATGGAACCAACCCTTCGAGACAGATATAGGTTATCAAGCTTTACTGAGCAAATTAGGAAATTAAAAGAAAGGTAAAGATTCTTTATTGTCACCCTATTGTCACCATAGAATTCCATCAGTTCTTTGGAGGGAAGACTCCTTTAGAGCTGGTATTGTCTTCTACTTACAGGATGTATCTGGATCAATTAAATCTTGCCATACATGAATAATTCCAACCCCTTAGGTAATTAGAACATTCGTTCTGCCTCACAGTTAACTATGAGATTAAAAAGGTAACTTTTGATTTCTTTAAACCCATTAGCTGAGCTCCAAAGTGTTCACATTTTCATACTAATGGAAAGGTGACTGAATAAGAACAGAAATCACTCAGTTAAATATATCAGTTAGGTAGTACTTTTCTAAATATTTGTGTGTGTGGTAAAATGTCTTAGGGCCCTCATTTTTATATTTTAATCTCCCATGTATAAACCATTTTTTAAAAGATTCTTAATTTCATGAAACCTATTCTTTTTCCTTCAATTTATAAACATTTACTAATGACTATTCTTTTTTTATCTACATATTCTAAAGAGACTATTGAGTGTTTCCACCCATGCATACACACACACACACATGCACATACTCTCACTCTCTCTCATACACACCTCTGCATTTCTTAAGCACCATGTAAGTACTTTTACTAGGTAATTGAATCCTTACTTTGTAAGCTCCTAAACTACAAAACTAAATAATATTATGACACTAAATTTAAAATATAAGTCATATTGATAAAAATCACTCTAGAAAATATTAAAAGGAGGAAAATAAAAATAATTTGTATTTTCAGTACTCTAATGATGAACATATATTTTTAATAACATATTTTAAAGGATTTTTGTTGTAATACACCCTTCACTGTCTCTATAAAATAAATTTTTTGAGATGATATGCAGCTTTCTCATTTTGCTGAGTTATTAAAACCTAACATGATTTATTATATTGTCTTGTAAATTAGTAACATTTGGGGGAGCAAAAGATATATGCCTAAGTGGCTCTAAGAGAACTGGTTCTAAATTGCTGTCCTTCTATGGTTCTTTTTCTCTCTTTATCAGTTTTTCTGTTTTCCCCTGTTGGAAATTACCAATTCTAATGCCAAATATGTTTAATTCCATATTAATTCTATTTTCTACTTCTATATAATTTCACAGCATACAAATATTTTTTAAAGTACCTAAGTACCTAACAAATGGGATAGCTTCTGGTGATGAAAAAAAAAAAAAATTGCTTCCCTACTCTTAAAAAATCCAGTCTATTAGAAGTGAAGGGTATATACACAAACAATTACATTCCTCTGATAAGTGCTATAGTATGTGTAACAAAAACACTGAGGAGAGAGAGCAATTCTTCCAAAGCACATTAGAAATATATCAAAAAACTAATGCATAATCATCAAAGTAAAAGATACATATATAAAATAGCTACTGATTTTTTTTTAAAAAAATTTAAACTATTATAGGTGTTTTCTGGACTTTTACAAAGTAAAATAACAAGTAAAATTAGTATGCCTTAGGGGATCTCTAAATAAATAGCTTTATTTTCCCAAAGATAAACCTTTGTCACTTGCCTGAATTAGACGTTAATAGAATATTATTAAAAATAAAGTAGTGCTTATTTACTGTTTATCTATGTATCTACCTATGGAGAGATACATTATACCTTCAAATACAATTAAGAAGAGGAGTGACCTTTCTGTTTTTGAAACATAATGAGGACATGTTTATAACTACTCTGTCCAGGCTGACAACTCCCTCTCCCCCAGAAATAATTCTTATTATTTTTTTGTTATAAATACTGGTTGCTATGCTCATGAATAGTATGAATAGAAATGTGTGTTCTGCACTGTGACGTATCATATCAAGTAATGCTAGCATTATCTATTATTGTTTATAGAAATACACATGAGAGAATGTGATGTATTTCCAATGGTTAAAGATTGACTAAAAAGTAGTACAATCAGTTATTTGGAATTTTATTCCAGTGACCATCAAAAGTTATACCATGACTAACAATTCTGTTTGCATATTTATTGTAATAACTCCTGCTTGCATAGGGTTATATAGTTCTTCAAGGCATTTTTACTTATATCAGCATCTTTGGTCCTGAAACGACCTTTTAGATAGACCAGACTGGTGCTTATTATCATTTTTTAAAGAAGAGGAAGCAGAAGTTCAGAGGGTTTAAATGATCTGCCCATAGTCACAGGGTGCTCTTAAAAAGAAGGGTCACAGTAGATGCACATTTTTCTTTTTTTTATAGAAAGGATTCAAGGGCAGCAACCTTTTTGGAATTTAATTTTATCTCTAAACTAAATATTAATACTTTATTCTAATGAGTATTCATGTGAGCAAAATTGAGACTGAAAATAAGAAAGCTTGTGTACTGTTTTCTTGAAAATGAATATTATGTAAAATAGTCATCAAAACAGCAGTACAATTTTCCAGAATTTAATCAATCTCTAGTGATTATTTTAAAGTACTTTCAGCTTATAGTCTTCTTGCCAAATACCTTACTTTGTGTTAGAAATAATATGATAATTATAATATTGCACTTGTCACATAGATGAATGTGTACATATAAATTATTTTTCTTGAAAAATACACATCTATACATTTTTTCCTCTTTCAACTGGTCTGTCAACCAATAAAATTGAATTCTGTAGCTAACTCCAAATTTACCAAGTTAGAAATATAAAATGATGGAGATAAAAGTAAAGTTAAACTTAGTATACTAGTAACTTTCTTCAAGTACGTGTGTTTAATATAATCATGTCATATTTAAATATAAACTTTCAATTCTTAAATTTATTAGGTAACATTTCAAGTCCTTTTGATCACCTTACTCATGATCATGTAAAAACATTCTATATATATGGAGCCATTTAAACAGATAACATTCTCAAATTTCAAAATGTTACATTCTAGAATGTCCCAACATATCTAGAAGGGAAGTATTATAGAAATCCTAATAAATAAATAAATTAGTTAAGAAAGTGATAAATTTGTTACAGATATAGCCAATTTTTTCTTATCTTGGGGGAAGATAGAAAATGAAATCCATAGATAATCTGATTTTTGAAGTTACATTCAATTTAATGGAAAGGCTGGCAGCAAAGGGAAAAGAGCAAAAAAGATGTGGTCTCTCTTCATTCACAAAGACGTGTTTAGACCTGCAACTCTAAATGGCTGCAATTCTAGCCACCAGGTTTACTTTGTGGTTACAAACTGAAAACAAGATCTTGCATGGCCCCCAAGGTGTTGCCGCAATAGCTGTGACTTATGGACAAGTACCTTAACTCCTGAACCTCGAGTTCCTCAATACTTAAATTGAATTTCTAAAATCTACCTTTGTAAGTTTGTTGCTTGGATTAGAACCTGTGTACTTTTTCTAACACAATTCCTTAGACGTACTAGCAGCCCAACAAAAGTATCAATTAGTATTAGAATGATTAAGATTAATTCAGTATTCCTTTAACAGTAATTGCCTATTCAGTTATAAAAGATGGGGGAAAATATTGCCCAGTTCTAGAATATGTACACTAGTGACTTCTTTCCAAAAATGTGTTAAAATGTTTGTGAGGATTTTTATTGTCTATGCTTTCTCATTGGAATTAGTTTGAAATACATCTGTCTGCTTCAATAGATGTAGAATTTACAAAACACATCTCTTGGATGGAAGGGAATTCAGGCTAAGATTGTGTTCTAAGTGCAAGAGTCAAGAACCATTTATATTTAGTTAAGTGATGCTTGCAGGACCAAAATGCTGGTTCTGTGAGGGATGGGACAGTATCCAGAGCAAGAATGCTGATGCTAATTCACGAATTATCTGAACTCCATGAGTCATAGCTCACTCTTCCCTTATAGGTAAATATAAGACACACAGGGGAATGGCCAATGTCTAAGGTAGTCCTCTTTTAGAGAAAGCATATATATAGAAGGGAAAAGAAGGAGGCAAGAGAGAGTAAGGAAGGTACGAGAGGAAAAGAAGACAAAGAGGAAGAAAAGGAAGAAATAAGAAAAGTGAAAGGGAGGGAGGGAGTTATTAACCAAGGGAGCAACTAAGGATAGGGAAAAAATTTGACTAATTTATTTAACATCTTAAGTCTCTGTTTGCTCTAAAAATGGAGTTTTCTGGTTGTCTGTTTATTTTTACTAGACTCAGCTTTATGGTCCCTTCCAGCAAAAGCAATTCCAAGAGAGTGGATGATAGTAGTCGGGTTTTTGGGGGGGTTCTTTTGGTTTTTTTTGCGGTACGCGGGCCTCTCACTGTTGTGGCCTCTCCCGTTGCGGAGCACAGGCTCCGGATGCGCAGGCTCAGCGGCCATGGCTCACGGGCCCAGCCGCTCCGCGGCATGTGGAATCTTCCCGGACCGGGGCATGAACCCGTGTCCCCTGCATCGGCAGGCGGACTCAACCACTGCGCCACCAGGGAAGCCCAATAGTAGTGGTTTTAATAGACTACAGTCATTAGAAAAAAATTCTCTTTTGCCGTATCAAAATTTTAGGAATGTTCCTCATTGACACTTAAATAAGCGTCAGTGCCAATGAAAAAGGTAGAAGGGGAGAAAGTACAGGACATGCGGGGGGCAAAGTTCTATTTGTCTCAAGGCACTTCCAATACACGTAGACAGGACATGGATGCCGATTTCCCCAGAAGGCTTCTGCTTACCTGGTGTGTGACAGTGGGCAAGCATCCTTACAGCAGAGCCAGAGCACCAGCTATAAATTGTGAGTTATGAGATACTGGACTCTTTAAGCACAAAATCAATCTCTTCAATAACCTCAGTACTCCCGTGGGTCCAACATTCTGCCCAATGTTCCTGTTTCGGAAACTCCTTTGAGTTATGACGGCCTTCAGAAAAAATCTTTGTTAAGTCAAAGTATATGACTTGAGAGGTTTAACAACCCAGTGTCTTATCAGTTTGAATTAGATAATTAGCTGTCAAAAAGAGCCACTGGAGAGAGAAACAGTGGTTAAGTATATTTAATTGAGCAGAAGAAAGAATAGAGAAGGAAGGATTTTCTTCTGTTACAGTCATGCTATCTTCTGCAATAGCATTGCACAGAAAGCAGGGGCCACAGAAGGACTTAGGATAGCTACTGAAGAGAAAACAACAAGAAAGATAGCAGCAAATAGGCCAAAGTTGGCACAGAGGAAAGAAAAAAAGTTGCCAACTGTCTGATTTTGTTCTTAGACTGCCTCGGCCTGGATGCAACTTACACATTTCTACCCCCGATCTGATAGTGAAATATGAAAGGTGGGATGCTGGAGAGACCAGTAAGCAGTCCTAGATCAGGAGCAATAACACAACTCCAGGGACAGCCTCCTGTGTAATATCCAAGGGTAATTCGATTGCAAATCCTCAGGAAGAAAAACAAACAAAAAGTGTGTAGTAGAGTTCTCAGTGTTCTTGATAATTTTTTCTCATATGTCCTTGCAAACTTAAAGAGAAAAGAATGGTTAATATTTCTTTTGAAAACAGTGTAAGTCCAATTTCTAGATATGTTTCCCTATTCCTCCCACTAATTACAACTAAAACCTGTGAACATCTTATAGAAAAGAGACATAAAAAGGCTCTGAGAGGTAGAGAGAAAAAGGCACATTAGCAAGAGATCTCGACCCCCGAGGAATGGCATGGTGCTAAGTTTCTTAAGTGCTGCATTCACCTTGTGTAGCCAGGCTGGGAACGGGAGAAGCAGGACCCTTGGAAATACTAATAGGTACAGACCAAAAAGATCTCCCCAAAGTCTGGTCTCTCTGGTCAAAAATCCAGGAAAGAAATAGTCTATCAAGACAATAACTTTTAGACAATAACCACTCCAACAAATACACAAAACAAACAAAATCTGTGGCTGGTTGCAGCCCTGCGCAGAGCTGAGTGGAGAACTTAGACTCACCCGCTTGCCAGCCTGTTGAGATGCTGCCTCAGGCCTGCCATCGTGGTGCCTGAGAAGAAGAGTGTGAGGGGCCCAGACTTTCATCACCTCCATACAGGAACAAGTCATGCCCCCCCCTTCCTCCAGCAGTGTCACCTGGAAGCCTGGATGTCCCCACACACCTGGCAGTAACCAGAGGGCCTCCCCTTCACCTGCAAAAGTGGTGGCAGAGGAGGCCTCTTGAAACTCGAAATTTAAACATGATCCTGAGTCTTATGCCACACTACTCAAAATACCCACGTTTCAATGGAAAATCACTTATACCAAGAATCAGGGAGCTCTCAAACAGAATGACAAAGACAATCAATAGATGCAAACGTGGAGATGATACAGATGTTAGAATAATTTGATGAAGATTTTAAAGCAGCCGTCATAGAATGTAACAATCAGTTATGAAACTCTTGAAGCACATGAAAATAAATGGAAAAATAGGCAAAGAAAAAGAAAAAAGATATGAAGAAGAGCCAAATGGAAAATTTGGAACAAAAGTACCATAACTGGGAAAAATGATGGACTCTAAAAGCAATATAAAGAATCACTGCACTTAGTACTATCATCTATTTTAGTTTTGTGAGTCTATTTTTTATTATATGAGGATTGAAATTTGGGGAAGAAAATGTTTATTCTGTCTCTCTTCCTGCCTTTCTCTTTATCTCTTTCTTGTTTAAATTACCTCATTTGAAAGTGATTTCAGCTTATTTCTTTACTAGGATATTCTTAGGAAAAGACTAAAAGTTTCTCCCTGATAGTGTACTTATTTGTTTGTTACCAAGATCATAAATTAAAATTGTTGAATAAGAAAATAAATTTTATATTACATTATCTATTCTAACTCAAATTATTTTGTTGTAAATATAGGCTATAGATTTCCAACTACAACTAATTTTAGAACTTACTCGTTTTGCTCCCATTGAGAGTTAACAGTGTAAATTATCTCCTCAAGTATTATTTAATTTGTTTATTCAAAGTTTCTCTTTAAAAATTTGTGACAACTGTTGTTTGATCTTTGACTTCTGAATCTCTCAAAAAAAGAATAAATAGAATCTGCTGGTTTTATTGCTCAAAGAATAATAAGCCATTGCTTTACAAATTCAGCTTTTGTCACAAATATTTTCAAAGTAAGTTTGAAGAATAATCATAGAAAGATTTTTTTTAAACCTCTTAATTTCCCTCATTTATTAACCTTTGAAAATTGCACAGCTGACTTAGTATGAGTCATTCCATGGAGGTGCATACATAGTTACAGAGGCTGAACCGCACTTGTGGAATAAAGGAAGACTTCCCAGAGGAAGCAACAGCTAGAGTACATCTAGAAATGTAAAAACGTTACTATGATGGTCTGGTTTTTGTAAACTTTTGTGAAAACCAACTATACTTTTATAGTTCTTTATAGTATAGTTGGTTTTCACATAAGCTTACAAAAATCAGACCACATCAGATTATAGTAACTTTTTTGCATCTATATTTTCTCACTCAAAAAAGCTTGACTGAACTCTAACCATGTCATCTGGTATATAGATATAATTATTCTTTGTAAGGTCCACATCATGTTTCGTAAAGTGAATATACCACAATATTTTCAGCTATTTCTCTGTACACATGTATTCTTTTTTTTTCTTAGTTTTTCTTACAAATATGGCCACTCCTACAATAAACATCTTTATGCCTGTACATAGGTATGACTGTCTGCTAGGGATTGCCATAACAAAATACACAGACTGAGTGACTTAAATATTAGAAATTTATTTCTCACAGTTCTGTAGGTTAAAGTCCAAGATCAAGGTGTGTTGGCAGGTTTGGTTTCTCCTGAGACCTCTCTTCTTGGTTTGCAGATGGCTGCCTCCTTGCTGTCCTTCCATGGTCTTTCCTCTGTGTGGAAATTCCTTGTATTTCTTCCTTTTCTTATAAGAACACTAGTTATACTGGATTAGGGCTTCACATTTATGACCTCATTTAACCTTAATTACCTCATTAAAGGTAATTAATCTCCAAGGTATCTCCAAATGTAGTCACATTCTAAGGTACTGGGAACAGAGCTTCAACATGATTTTTAAAAGGACTCAATTCAGTTCATAGCAACAGGCCTTTCTCAATCAATGCTTTTAGTTCCATGGAGTCAGTTTCTTGGAGTAACATTCCCCCTTTATATGCAATATGTTATGTTTAATTTTAATAGATGCTGCTCAGAAAATTTTCTTCATGTCACCACCAGACATAGTTCTTTTATTTATCTGTCTTATCTAGATGGGATGATATAGCTTATTAATAGTTTAGTATCTGTTGTCCTGACTGAGAGTAAATTTGAGTTTATTTACACTTATTTATTGGATGTTTGTGTTAGATCACTGTAGATTCTGTTGTTACCTTTGGTCTAATTTTAATGGGGCTATGAACATTTGTATATTTTTTGGTCAGTTTCCTATTATATTCATACATTAGTGGTAATAATAATAAATTATTTTATACTTTTTTTCAGATCCTTCATTTGTCTATTGACTTTGTTTAGTGTATCAGTGGTGATACAAATATGTGTGTGTGTAAAGTTTGTTTGTGAGGTATTTATTAGAAGTATTGAACAAATATCTCCTGTTCCTTTCTTGGCATATATTAGGACTTTACTTTTTTTCTTTTAAAGTTACGTATTGGCACGTGAGTTGCTTTGGCCAATGAAATGTGAGCAGAAAAGGCAACTCTCACTTCAAGGAGAGTTTTTTAAGCCAGTGTACCACAGAAACCAACATCATTTATGATGGTAATTTTCACATCAGCTGTGGTGTCAGAATGGTGAAATATGGCAGAGAGCCCCAGACCACCCATGATGAATACACAGCATGATGAGATATAGGTCTTTCTTTTATTAAGCCACTAAGATTTGGGGGTTGTTGTAGTAGAAAAATATAGACTCTCTGAACTAATAGAGTTAGCAACATTCCACCAGTCTCTAGTTTATGTTAGGTTTTAGATAGTTTTAAAGATTTTCTATAATTTTAAAGAAATTAAACCTTTATGGTATTTTAAATTTATTTATTTATTTATTTTTTTTTTTTTTTTCAGTACGCGGGCCTCTCACGGTTGTGGCCTCTCTCGTTGGGGAGCGTTGCGGAGCACAAGCTCCGGACGTGCAGGCTCAGCAGCCATGGCTCACCGGCCCAGCCGCTCCGTGGCACGTGGGATCTTCCCAGACCGGGGCACGAACCCGCGTCCCCCGCATCGGCAGGCGGACTCTCAACCACTGCACCACCTGGGAAGCCCTAAATTTATTTTTTAATAGAGATAAAAGTCTAATTCATTTTACTTCATTTCTATAACTATCTGTAACAGCAGTAAGTAATCTACTCTCTCCCATTAATAAACTGGTGTTTTTATCACCTGTCAAGTTCTCATGAATACTGTCATCTCATTCTGGATTCCATATTCAATTAAATAGGATGGGGCTTCCCTGGTAGCACAGTGGTTGAGAGTCTGCCTGCTGGTGCAGGGGACACGGGTTCGAGCCCTGGTCTGGGAGGATCCCACATGCCACGGAGCAACTGGGCCCGTGAGCCACAACTACTGAGCCTGCACGTCTGGAGCCTGTGCTCCGCAACAAGAGAGGCCGCGATAGTGAGAGGCCCACGCACCGCGATGAAGAGTGGCCCCCGCTTGCCACAGCTAGAGAAAGCCCTCATGTAGAAACGAAGACCCAACACAGCAAAAATAAACAAATTAATTAATAAACTCCTACCCCCCCCAAAAAAATTAAATAGGATGATACATTAGTCTGGTTTTTCACTAATGCAAACTTATCTGTGGCTTTATCCTATGTTCTCATGTATTCTTATAAATTTTAAGGCAGCCTGGTCTCCAACACTTTTTCTTTTTCCATAATTTTGGCATTTATTCATTCATTTATCATTGTTTCTTGTTTCGAGCATTTATTCTTTTGTATGAAGCTGAACAAATTTTATAAAAATCCAGAAAAAATATAATGTAAAAAAATTTTTTTTGGATTAAACTTCTATCCATGATGTGGTAAGAGGAACTAGATTTCTCTTCCTGTCATAAACAACTAGAAAATTGGACAAAATATATTAAGTAATTATTATTAAATATTAATAAGGCAAAAGGAATCCTAAAATCTTCAACTAATCCAAAAGAAGACAGAAAAGAGAGAAAAACAAGAAACAAAAAACACATGGAGAAAAGAAAAAACAAAGAGCAAGGTGGTAGGCTTAAATCCAACCCTACTAATATTTTACGCTAAAAATAAATGGTCAAACACCTCTTTTTAAAAGTACAGATGGATAGACTGTAAACAAACTTTAAAAAGAAAGAAAAAACAAACTATATGTTGTCTACAGGAAAACCATGTTAAATAAAAGATGCATATAGATTAAAGATAAAGGGTGGAAAAATAATATTCATTGTATATCAGTCAAGGTTCAGTGAGGAAAGAGACATTATAGAATTATTTGAACAGGAAATGTTTAACATTAAGAATGATTAATTATACCATGGAATTGAAGTCATGAGTGATTGGCTAGTAAGAGGTACATGGAACTCTGGAGAATATAGAAACAGTAGATAGAAAGAGCAGTTACCACCCCTAGGTGCTGAGCTAGACTCATGAAAATGAAGCCCTCACTCACAGAGGTTAGATTCAGATTTTATTGGAGGGAGCACGGCCAACAGAACTTTTTGGAAATATGATCTTGGTAGAAATCCATCTTCTCAGACAAGGGTTAGCAAACTCTTCTGTAAAGGCCATATGGTAAATATTGTAGGCTTTGTGGGACATACAGTCTCTGTCACAATTACTCAGTTGCACAGTTGGAATATGAAACTTCCCGGTACTGACTAGAGGAATGGTTGTAGCTAGGTTTCAGTGAAACTTTACAAAAACACCTGGTGGCTTGATTTGGCATGCAGGCCGTAGTCTTTCAGTGCCTCCCCTAGAGTGTCTGGGGATTCTGTTCAAAGGATGATGTCTCACTAGAGGAACTCTGTTACAAAACAGCCTAGAGGGGAGAGGGGAGTATTGGGGAAAGCCGCTGGCTGCTGAGTGCTGCTTGGAGCATGATGCTGGGGAAGCCCACATCGCTAAGGGAGCTGGGTGCTGAGGAAGCGATGCATGATGCAGGAATCACTTATTTGTCCAGTGCTTTTTGCAAAAAAAAAAAAAAAAAAATGGCCTTTAGGATTCTAATATAATTTTTATATTTACAGTATTTTCATTCCTATAATACATTTGTCTCTCATAGCCCTTATTTGTCAATAAATTATTAAATATTCCTTCATATTTGTCCTTATTTCCAAATAAATTTATTTTTAATTAGTGCCTTAATTGTTCTTGTTTAAACTCTAAATATGATTCCTTTTTAAATGGAGTTTTAACTAGTTATTGCCAGAATATGCACAATAAGTACTAGATACAAATGATTGTTTTGCCTTTTCCATTCAATTTTACTTCATAATTGTATTTTTTTAATTGCTAGAACTTTGAATTCTAGCATTGTCTTCCCTCTTATATTGATTAATACATAGAGTGGAATTTGAAACCATATATCTTAGGTAAAGAAAATATTCTAATCTGAATTAACTAAGCTTTAAAAATCAATAATGGATATTGACCTTTAGAAAACATCCTTTTGCATCAATTAAAATGATTAATTTTTTTCTCAGTCTAATTGTATTAAAATTTTAAAGGAAAATAAATTACCATTAAGTGATATCAATGTAAATTGTTAATTGTTTAAGCTGTAATTTTGGTTGATAATTGTTTTTGTTTAAAAAAATACAGTTTTACAAAATGTGGTGTATACATGCAATGGGATATTATTCAGTCTGAAAAAAGGAATGAAATTCTGACATTTTCTCCCAGCGTGAATGAACCTTGCGGACATTATACTAAGTGAAATAAGCCAGTCACAAAAAGACAAATACTGTATGAGTTCACTTACATAAGGTATTTAGAGCATACAGCAAGTAGAAGGCACTTGCCAGGGGCTGGGGGAAGGGAGATGGGGAGTTATTATTTTATGGATACAGAGTTTATGTATATAGAGTTTCAGTTTTATAAGATGAAAAGAATTTTGGAGATGGATGGTGGTAATAGTTGCACAACATTAGGAATGTATGTAATACACACTGAACTGTACACTTAAAAATGGTGAATATGGTAAAAAAAATACAGTTTTAGAATCATCATTTATACTTTGGTATATAAACAATGTGGATATATACTTATAGTTTATAATCTAAAATTAAATAATTTTGGACTTATCCTGAAATTATTATTTGAATAGTAAATTAGTATTATAAGAACACCTACAATTTTTATATTTAAAATTCAACTGCTTTTCTTTTATCTTATCTTAAATACTTTTGTCTTTTTTTCAGATATTAATAAAGAGAAAATTAAAATGATTTATTACTCTATCGGTGGGGAACAAAAATCACAATATCTACACTGCATCTATCATGTTTTCTATCAGTTAGCCTTTCAGAGCTAGTTTCCTTAATGTTTGTTTTCTGCTTCTATGTAATCATAATCATCAGAGTGCAATGAGACATCATCAATTTAATTTAAATTTTCAGAAGTGCCAAGTTGATTGATCTTTTAAAGTGCCACAAGGATCTTGAAGGTAAACATCCTTTTCAGCATTATTAGTTTAATTTCAGTGGTACAGTGGATCCTATGAGAGTATTATGAACACTGAATCCTACATAAAATTTTATATGTCATTGCACTAAATTATAACATATGCTTGAAAGACTAAAATTTAATTAGCACAATCCATGCAAAAAAATCAAGGAGTCAATACAATAATTTCTCGTGGTCTTTAAACTGTTTTGAATTATATGATTTAAAAAGTCATATCTTTTCGCAAACTAATAAAAAATCCATGTTGCAAAAGTCCTAAATAAATAACATCCAATTTAAAAATACTGGATAGTATATTGGTAATATATTGGATAGATTCAGGTATACAATAATTAGTCAAACTTATTCCTGATAATCAAGACATTGGCAAAGTCATATTGGCACCAAAATTAAACTTGTTTCTCTATTTCTGGGTCCATAAATTTCCTCCTTGACAAAAGCTTCAGATGGGCAACAGTTTAGATTGTTGACAAATATATTCAGTAAAATTAATAGATGTTTATTTATATAATATATGAAAGTCCACGTTGTATTTGGTTCATTTTTTAGGTTGCTAGGGTAAAAACAGAAACAGATATCCTACGTGATTTTAATTTTCTAGAAATAGATAACAGAAAAAAATTTCAGTTGAAGAAAAATATTCTTAAAACCAAAGAAAACTTTAAAATTTTTCTTGAATCAGTAAAAATGCAGAAAGGAAAAACAACTCCGTTTATTTTAATAATTCAATAATGATTTAATATATGTCAACATAAAGAATCATTATGACATAAATCACAGCAAGGTCCTTTTTGACCCACCTCCTAGAGAAAGGGAAATAAAAACAAAAATAAGCAAATGGGACTTAATGAAACGTAATAGCTTTTGCACAGCAAAGGAAACCATAACCAACATGAAAAGACATCCCTCAGAATGGGAGAAAATATTTGCAAATGAAGACAAAAAAATAAAAAGGCAAAAATGAAACACAGAAATATCACACAGGTAGAAATAATGGGAAGCAACTACCAAAAAGAAGTGTGAGAATTTCTAATGTGTAAAGGTTGGGAGAGGGGAGACCCCTGGGACCGGGGACCCGGACCTCATAGAAGGGACTTCAGTTGGCTAGCGCTGTCGTCTCTGAACCAACTATGAGGCTGGTTCCGCAATTGTTGGCACACCGAAAATTGGAACATACTACTCCTGGAAGGGTGGTAAGAAAAGAAAATGAAGGAAAAAAACAGGCTCCAGAAGGGATGCTGACAAGAAGAGAAAGAGAAAACAGAAAAAGGAAGCAAAGAGGAAGGCAATGTGTTCCTTCTTCCTTCTCCAGGCCTCTTAGTACCCTGTATTGTTAGAATAAGAGGGAGTCAACTGGCAAAGGAAAAATGTGGTTTGCAGACTCATAGCTTCCTTATCACAAAGCCCGATCATATAGAAAAATGGGTTTGAAATGGGGCAATATTTAACAATTGTGTAAGAAAATTCAGTATTCTTAAAGTCAAGCCAAAACTTTAAAACAGCACTCTATAAAATCATTTCTGTGAAAGCTTGCTATATTCTCTTTTTTAACTCAATATGAGAGCATGTCTGGGAAATTCTAGTTTGGTGGGTAGTTTTAGTTTTCATTGCAATGTTTCCTTTCACCTACAGGTGAAAGTCTTTTCTTGCTTTGCGTGTTGGAATTATCTGATGTTATCAAAAGAATTCTCTTAGTTTATTTAAAATTATTTTACAATTTTATTATCCACATTGCTACATTTGAGTATTAATTTACCTGGAATTTAATTGCAGTTTGGTGTGATGTGGAGACATACTTTTACGTACTATCCCTTGCACCCCTCAGTGTGGATGGGCAATTATCTCCAACAATGTACTGAATAACAAGTATTTTCCTTCCTACTTCGTAATGCCATTCTGACATATATCAAAAACCCAAATAGCTGTAAGGATGTTGGAAGCATGTTTGCTTGGTTAACCTCTATTCTTGGTTTTATTTTTCATTATGAATTTTAGAATAAATTTACCAGTTCTTTGAAGAAAATGCAAATTGTAATTTTGCATGTAATTCAGATTAACTAGGGAAATATCTATTTTTATAATTTTTAGTCTTCCTATGCTTCCTATATACCTATGCTTCCTATATACTTCTTAGTCCTTATTTTACTTTCTTCTGTTTTCTTCAATGATCTTAGTAAACTATCAACATATTTATTAGTTTTGTTCCTTGGTGAATTGTATCCTTTGGTATAAGTGGCATTTTAAAGTAAACTTTTCATTTTATAATAGTTTTAGATGTACTGATGAATGGAAAATGTAATAGAATTGCCATATACCTCAAACCCAGTTTCCCCTGTTAAATATTATCTTACAGCACTATGGTACATTTATCATGATTAACCAACCAATATTTAATATATTGTTATTAACTAAGCTCCACACAGTTTTGGATTTTGTAGTTTTCTCTAATGAACTTTTTCTGTTCCAGGATCTTATGCAGGATATCAAGTTGCATTTAGCCCTTAAGACTCTTTGTCCTTCTCTGATTAGTTTCCCAGACTTTCCTTATTTTGGTCATCTCAAAAGTTTTGAAGAGTACTACTAAGGTGTTTTTAGGTATCCTCAGTTGGAGTTTGTCTGATGTTTTTCTAAAAATTAAACTAGAGTTGTGGATTTCTGGAAGGGAGACAGAGGGATTAATGCCATTTTTATCTACCATGTCAAAAGGATGTACTATCAACATGACTATCATTATTGCCGTTAACCTTGATCATTTGGCTTGAGGTAATGTTTGTCAAGTTTCCCCATTGCAAAGCTATGCCTTTTATTTTTTTAAAACTCTTTCTATTATATACTCTTTGGAAGGAAGTCACTTTGTTCAGCATACGCTGAAGTGGTAAGGAGTTATATATAAATGATATTGTTTTTATTTAATTTTTTAAATTTTTATACAATTTTTAAAGGTTGCTTGCCATTTACAGTGATTACAAAATATTGGTTATATTTCCCTGTGTTGTACAATACATACTTGAGGCTATCTTATACCCAATAGTTTTTCTTAAATTAATTTTTATTAGAGTATAATTGATTTACAATGTTGCATTAGTTTCAAGTGTACAGCAAAGTGAATCAGTCATACATCTACATTCCACTCTTTTTTAGATTCTTTTCCCATACAGGTAATTACAGAGTAGAGTTCCCTGTGCTATACCATAGGTTCTTATTAGTTAGCTACTTTATGTACAGTAGTGTGTAGTGACATGGATGGACCTAGAGATTGTCATACTGAGTGAAGTCAGTCAGAGAAAGACACCCAATAGTTTGTACCTCCCACTCCCCCACCGCTACGCTGGTAACCATTAGTTTGTTCTCTATATCTGTGAGTTGCTTCTTTTTGTTATATTCACTAGTTTGTTGTATTTTTTAGATTCCACATATAAGTGGTATCACACAGTATTTTCTTCCTCTGTCTGGCTTTATAAATGGTATTGTTTAAAATTGGATTTTATACCACTTTATGGTAGATGGGAATACTTTTCATTTCTAATTCCAATAGTTTGTGGATTTTCTTTTACTTTCTCTGTAGACAATCATATCCTCTAAAATGCATCCAAGTTTATTTCTTCCTATTTCCAATCATTATAGTTTTATTTTTTCACTCATATCCTACTTTGCTGACTCAGCCCCTTAGTAAAATGGTGAATTTTTTCATGTTTTCTTTAAATGGACTAATTCTACTGTTTCATGAATAGAATAATGTTTGCTGTGTATTTTAATATTTTTATTAGCATAGGGAAGATTTTATTTTCTCCTAATTTTCTAAAAGGAATTTTTATCCACTTGGCTAAAAGAATTATGTCTGCTATATTTTAATAAATAGTTTTCTGCCATAGTTGAAGTAACCACATTTGTTTTCTCCTTTAATCTGTTAATACAGTGATATAAAGCAAAAGTCTCAGTACTTAGCCATAATATGTTCTCCAGATATATATTTTTTATGTTGATCATGCAGTATATATATATACATCTGTGTGTATGTGTGTGTGTGTTTCCTGGCTTCATTAATAATATTTTCTTTAGAATCATGGCATCTTTTTCATAACTGAGGTTGACTGATAATTTTGATTTCTCAATTTCTTTTGGGGCTTTTTAATGAATATTTTAGCAGCTTTGTAAAATACCCAGGGAGCTTTTCCTCTTTTTCTAACTCTAAAACTATTTGTACAATGTAGGAAATAATAGTTTCTTTAAAGACAGTAAAACTGTACATCACTTTAAAACATTTAAAAGTTGATAAAAGTCTACATCACCATAAGACTGTCCCATTGCTTTTTTCTGTAGCTGTAGTTTAAAGTTTAAATTCATCTTAAATGTTCTCAATCTGTTAAGAATTTTCATTTTTCTTGTTGCTTATGTTAGTCTATATTTAAGGGAAATTATCTCACTGATATTTTCAAAGACACTGTCATGAACATTTTTCATATTACTATGATATTTCCTTGTATATTTTTTATATACCTGTTTATTGTTTGAATTCTTTCCTATTTCCTGTGATGTAAGATCCGTGATAGTATAGATTTTGTCTTATTCACTGATGCATCCTGGTATCTTGTAATATCTGACAGATATAGTACATTTTCCACCTACTTATTGAATGAATGAATAAATTGTGTCACAGTGTAAAGTTTAAGAGTATGAGCTCTATAATAAAAACGTCTGGGTTTAAAGGAGATCATCCATTTTCCGGTAGTGTGATGTTGAGCAAATTTCTTAATCTCTTTAAAACCACATATATGTTCTGCAAAAGAGGATTAAACATAATTACTTTATAGGTTTTTAAAGGATTAAATTAGTAAAACAAACAATAGACTGAACATAGTACCTGCTTAGTAAACTTAAAAAACCTAACTTCAGTTATTATTATTATTACTATCTTATTAGTATTTAGTTGTTAAATATGTAATGATGAATAAGTTATGATCCTCATTGTAAAGAATTGACACTCTCCTAAGAAAGTGAGGAATGGCATGTAATTAAATGCAAAATGATAAGTGCTACAAATGGTATAGGTATAGTGCATGTACTTGTTAATTGCTCTAACAAGTAATATTTGTGAATGCTTTTATTATTTTTACCATTTGTAATGCTTTCTAAGAAACTTTAAAATATGATTCTGGCTTTATCGTGCTTGTTGACATGAGACAGACTGTATTTCTCTGGATTTAAATGTATAGTTAATCTTAAGACCAGCTTTAGCATTTCTGCCATATGTAATTTCAAAATATGTGAATGGCAACTATTTTGCCTGAGAAAGAGTATTTAAACTACTATCAGTTAAAAAGCCTTTCCAAAATGTATCAATGTACTGGTGAAATTTTAATTTCACTTTTGATTCTTCATACTCTAAACCTCACTCTCACTCTTTAAATTTGATATATAGGTAAACTGAGGGTTAAAAGTGTTGAAGATCACATTAAGTTCAAGCAAAAATGTTCCATCTTAATACATCTCTAGATATGAGAAAATAGTGTGGAATCTGATCAGAAGAAAAAAAAACTGTTGCCATGTGGACAAGAGTAGAGACAAACTTAATCTCCACGAAAAACAAAAATTTGTTTCAATAGACTGTATGAAAGAAAAGGTAACTGAAATCTTGGGCATTTGGAAAGTTATTTTCAATAAGAATTTTTCTTAAATCAATATAAGAAACGTAAAAGATCTAAATTTATATTTATGTTCACCATTTTTTTAACAACCCGTTTGAAACCCAAAGAATGCAGATAAGAATTTCCTTTTTAAATAGAGAAGAGAAATTTGCAACTTGGCTCTAAGGGTTTCTCAGTCATAGTGACTGTTTTCCAATCTACTTTTTAGAGAATGTAGGGCATTCTGAACCCTTTTGTCTGAAATTCTGGACTCATAAAAGATATAGCTAGGCTTGCATAGTTGAACTTAGAAGCAAATTTATAAATGTTTGAGAACTACCATATGTTTATGTCAGAGCTCATATTGTGTTTCACAATCACCAGTTCAACATTAGTCTTGAAGTGTGAATAGGAAGTGTCCAAATTGGGAAGATGGAAAGAGCATTCCTGGCAGAGGCATAGCATATGTGTATTCTATGAGTTAGAATGCAGTTTCAAGGAAAAGTCAGTTTTATAGGGTTTATTAGAGTAATTGCAGATAAAGCTAAAAGGACATTTGTGACCAAATTATAAAAGGATACTTTGCCAAAATAAACTATCTTACATACATCAATGTCACGGTTAGTAATTTTGTAATTATGCATAACAACTAAGGCTAGCATTATGTTTGACCCATGAACAGTGAAAAACATTCATAAATTGGAGATCACAATTATACTTGTACTGACAAAAATTATTAGTAGTTTGAAGCCACATAATCTACCTCACTATAGCAATTTAATACATATTGCTGAATGATAAAATGTCTTTGATTTCCATGAGTATAGTTGAATTTAAGGCATTGTGTATATATTTATTCATTTATTTATATATGTTTGTAGGCATTCAACATATGTTTCAGTTTTCTTACATGTTAGGCACTATGCTAATGCTCGCAGATATAAGGATGGATAGATTTCGTTAACTCCCTAAAGTATTAAAGTGGACAAGGGGAGATAGAGATATTAACTATACACCATTAATCAGGATATAGGTTTTTAGTAGAAGTATATGCAAAGAATTATGGATTTAGCAGGAAGGAAGCACAAACATGTCTGAACAGCAAAGAGAAGAATCTACACTTAAGCCAGGACCCTGGTTGGATAAATACTTAAAAATGCTCCTACAGAAAAGGGCAGAGCTGCATTTTACTTTACCTAAACTCCTTATTGTTTACAAAAGATATGTTCTCTTCTTTTTTTTTACTTTAATATAATTTTAGATTTGCAGAAAAATTGCAAAGGTAATACAGAGAGTTCCTATATACTCCAAACCCAATTTCTGCTGTTACTGACATCTTACATTAGGATGATACATTTATTACAATTAAGGAAGGAATATTGATATGTTTTTATTAACTAAAGTCCATAATTAATGCAGATTTTCTTATTTTTATCTAATGAACACTTTCTGTTCCCATCCTGGATACCACATGACATTTAGTTATCCCATCTCTTTAGGTTCCTCTTGGTTGTGACAGTTTGTCAGAATTTTCTTGTTCTTGACAACTGTGACACTTTTAAAAGTAGTGGTCAAGCAGTCTCTAGAATAGCCCTCAACGGAAATTTGTCTGATGTTTTTCTCATGATCAGACTGGGAAGAAGACCATAGAGGTAAAGTGCCATCACATGGCATCAAAGGTACATACTGTCAACGTGACTTACAATGATTGGTAATGTCATCACTAATCACCTTAGCTGAAGTAGCATCTGTCAAGTTTCTCCACTATGAAGTTACCTTTGCTTCCTCCTTTTTATACTGTACACTTTGGAAGGAAGTCACTATGCACAGTCTACAGTTAAAGAGTGAGGAATATGTACATATATTATTTGAAATTTTCCTGCATGAAATATGCATTTACTTATTTGTTTATTTATTCAATCATTTGTTTTATCAATGTAAACTCATGGATATTTATTTTATACTTTGAAGTATAAGCCAATACTACTTAATTTAGTTTCTCCCTTGAATTTTTCCAGCTTTGGACATTGGGAGCTTAATGGTTGGCTTCTGTGTCACATGGACAAATCCCATCTTTGAAGTTTTTGTCTGTTTGTTTTTAAATACTTCCTTACTTTCTGGCACTGCCTGTAAGATGCCCCAGACTCATTTGGTATATTCCCTAGCCCTAAAATCAGCAGTTTCTCCAAGGAGACCGGTTCCTTTCAATGGAGAATGGTATTATAACCCAAGATCTAAGCACTAGGTGTGCTCATTATTACTGGAATGTCACTGTTTCTAGGCCTTCTCAGCTGACAAAGCAAGGAAATACGTGTGTATTTATGTCATTACGTGCATATTTCAGTTGTTTTTCTCTATTGTAACCAAAATGAACATTAATTATTTCAACAAAAGTCTTAGGAACATCTATTTGCTCAATGAACATTTTAACAAATATCTTTTACTTTTCTCCACTCCTTGAAATAAAACTCATCAGAAGGTACGAGGAATTCGAAAATAAATGAATGTAAATATGCTTAAAAGCATAGTCTTGCTTTCACTTAAAGTAATTGAGCCAAGATTGTATTTCCTCTAAAATGTAGTTTTAGGATTACTGAACATAGATAATTAAAATATATTAAATCACAACTATAAAGATATTCATTTTGTTAGGACTTTATATGAATATGTGTCTTTCCAGGTTTCTATCCATAGATTACCTATGCTCAGAAAAGAATACACAGAGTTTAAGGTTTTCTTATTGGTCTGTAGAAGCCACTTACATGTGAAGTTAATGTCAACAATGTCAACTGAATTAAGTGTTTCCATAGGATGATCTTCCAAGGTGACGGGAGTGTAGGATCCAACGTGCAGAGAGCTCACAATGGAACTCTGGAGTCTTTAACTGAAGATAATTGATTTATGTAAAATGCACACCAATTAGACAATTAGTAGGTGATCACACTGTTTTTCGTGGGGTGGGGAACTGCCATCATGCTGGCCTGCCTTGTTTGGCGTGTTGAATCTGTTGTGTTTTGATGTTTGAAGCTAATGACTAAAGATTGTAATTCCCTTTAAGAAACAGAGCTGGCGGAAGTCTGCAATTTTTGCACTTTATCTTCTCTAAGAAAATGATCAAATTTAAAATAGTATTGCTTAGATTGGGGGGATGGGAATTATAGATATTCAAACATTTGAAACAGCAAAAAAAAATTGAGGCTGTTCTTTAATTATAAGGACATTTGAGTTTGAGAGCATGACTACATTCATTCTTTAAAGAAAAGTTATAAGTTGTTTTGAATCACTCCTTTTTTTCAAAATTCTCCTTTTAATCCACTTAATAAATATATTCTGATAATTGATCAAATATCAAGTTTATACAGAAGACACTAAATTTTCCAATTTTAGAATTGGTTGTTAGAGAAAATTTACATTTGATGTACTTTACAGGTACTAAAAATCACTTTACTATATTATTATGCCAAATATGTGTTTTTAATTTTCCCATAAGAGGTTAGTTCATTGTTAGAAATTCGGATTAAGGTAGTTGTTAAATATGGTGGAGGTAGGGTAGTTATTTTGAAAGATAAAGCCTTAATCTTCTGACCCATGGAAGATTCTATTATAAAAAAAAGTATTATTTACAATGCATATAGTGGCACTGGAAACCTACTGCTTATTTAACCAGACTCTCTGCCTTTCAGATGTAACCTTATCTCCTTAATCAAGTACTCTGCATAGGATTATCAATGGGATAATAAATTCTAAAATTGCAAGTCCCTCCTTACTTTCTTGAGACCTTCTGGTCAAGGTTTTATAATATATCTGAGCCATAAAAATGAATTTCTTTTTTCAATTTTATGTTCTCTGCTTTTGCAAATCTTGTTGATATAGTCACAGACATCATGACGGATAACTGTCAAAAACATTGGTTGACTTGAAATATGTTATTGAACTGCATTACCGGGATAATATCCAGTAGTACTTGCTCAAAACTCTAAAATATTCTGTGGCCACCAGTTTACTTTCGTGTGTTCAGTAGATCAGAATTTGGTATTACTTGCACAAAGATTGAGTTTTCAAGTTACTAAAAGTTGCTCTTTTTTCATGTTAAGTATAGATTTTATTTTGAGGTAAAATGAGACAGTTAATATAATTCACTTAGCCCATTACGTAGCCTATAGTAAGTGCTCAGTACATATTATCATTATTATACCATTTAATACAACCTTCCAAAATACTGACACTGAACAACTCTATTTAACAGATTAAAGAACTGAAGCTCAGAAAAATTGTTACTCTTCCATAGCTAGTAAGTAACTGAAGTTGTCTTTGAGCTCAAGTATCTCTGACTTCCGAGTCTTCTAGAATGTTCACATTGTACCGCCACACGCACACGGGTACACGTGCACAATAGAGACTAATTTTTAAATTATAAAAATGGAATTAAACACATTTTTATTTTATTTTATTTTCTAAATGGTCAGAATTTTCGTAGAGAACATAATTTACATGGTACATCATTATCTACCAACCGTAGATGAAAAGTGGTCGAGTGGAGGGGCGGCAGAGAAAATTGTGGTTACAAAGAGAAGAAAGGTTCCAGTTTTTCACCACCTTAGTCAGTATATGCTTCACACGGTTGGTAGGAGAGCAAGGGATATGGAACCATTCTACAGCCTATGTGTTCTTGAAAATCTGGGTGTACCTTGTGTAGGCATCATAGGGAAGGCAGTAGGAATGGCATGGGATGTGATGGCTGTCCCCTGGAAGAGCCACCAGGAAGAGCTTTCTTCTCTTAGGTTAATTGGAAGTTGTAAAGACATTTACAAAGGCTGGGTTGTCCATGCAAAAATAATCCACTGATACATAACATATAATTAAAAGCTGTTCACAATTTTTTACTTCAAACATAGCATTTATTTCTAAATTCAAATGAGGAATCATTTACTTGATTTTAATAAAAAGCCTACTGGCTTCAACTAACTGAGGATATGGCATAGTAGCCGGTGGGAGAAAATCTCCCTTATAATGTGTCACATATAAAGAGGCCTCAGGATCCAATACCCAAAAGGCAATATCCTTCAAGAATTCTACCAACAGACCCATGCACACACAAAGATATCATAATTTGAAGTAATTTTGTTAGGGCATGCTAGCATTGACAAAATTAACTGGATCACTTCATTTTCACAGTGCTTACATAGTATTGTTGAGGACGAACTTTCTTTCAGATTTTGTTAATGATTTTGTGAGATCAGGCAATTGTTCTCTTCCTTCATTTTCATTTCACCTACATGCAAAGAGCTGGCCTTACTCCATAGCCAGTGACCTATTCCTTGGTGCTTCTGTTGATCTACAAACAGTGCATCCTCCAACTGAATGTTTTGAGGTCAACTACCATAACAGATGATTCTAGCATAATGATTACAGAACATTCTAACAACTCTGTTAATTTATTGAGTTAGATAGAATTTATCTGTCTCATTTTGCCTTATATTTAGATAAGAGACTGTAAATATAATCCATAAATTTCTTTTTTTATTATCATGCAAATAGTAGAATTAAGAATCTAGGATCCTATTTAAGGCAACTTGAAGATTGTGACCTCTACTTTCCTTGCCCAGTAAATGAGTCATATCTTGAAAAAATGGATATTTTGTTTTGCTATCTGAGTACATTTTAGAAATTCTTCCCCTCCCTAATTTTGATATTTCCTTTAACTCTGACAAATTTAGAGAACAAAAGATTGCAAAATTTGGGATAAATCCTGAGCAAAGGAAAGCATGGTAAGTTAAAATTTATAAATATGATAGCTTTAATAATTTCAGATCATTGTAAAGAGTCAAAAAGTAAATTTAATATATAGTATAAAATAAGTAGCCAATGTCTACCAGAATAAAATAGAATGATTTAACTAAACAGTATGAGAAGTAACTCTACAGGAAAATCTAGTGCTCTATCTTATGATGGAACAAAATGCATGTTCCTTTTGGACCTAAAGTGTTCACTATGAAAAGTAGCATCACTTGTTTAAACCTCATAAATCTACCTGGATGAGGTAATATGACTCATTGTAGGTCAATTTTCATAACAACTCTGCTGCCAAAAACTGAAATGACAGCTGTTGACACAGAATGTAGTTAAGGAGCAAAGACTGAAGAAACTTCTTTTGAATAAAACACGAAACTATCCCTGAACTAAATAAGTAGGACTATTGGCAACTGTTAGTCTTGTGAAAGATAAGATTATGTCAGAATTTATTTTTCAGTTGACTTCGATTTTCCAAGAGAGCTTGCTATGTGGAGGGGTTTGTCAAAGTGTACACATTGCAACTTAAATGTGCCCCAAAAAGCTGCTTTCTTTGCTTTCCAAATTTATTGCACCTGACACTGGAATCCCGTTCTCACTGATGGGGTTGGAGGTTGGAGAGGCACTTAAATATGTCCCTTCAAGGTCACTCAGCTCTTTGTGTTGAAACAATCTCTCTCTCTCTCTCTCTCTGGTATGTTTAGTCTTATTTTTGAACCTCTTGGTTTTGTAACTGCTCTGTCCTTCAGCATTTCTTCTCAAAACACTCTCCTTCACCCTCAAGTGCTTAGCTTTCTGATACCATCTTTGCTGACTCCTTGCCAACGTCTCCCTACCCCTTCTGCAAGAGCAAACGCTTATCCTTGTTGCTTTCTTTGCCCAAGAAACCCACAAACTGTTTTCTTAGCACAGGCAATGTTCATTGGTTGCTCCCAGGGAAGTTCAGCAATCCTCTGCTGACCAGGATCCCCTAATGAAGTTTTACGGAGGTTCTTACCCATAGAAAATCAGCTGTGCATCCCTTGGGGATGTCTGCCCTGCTGCTTCTGCTGCATGGTACTTGCCTCTCACCAATGCACATCTCTGGAAGGCAGGCTGACTCTTAGTTCTAAGCTGCTTTACCTCTGCCTCCAACAGTCTGGTGGAAATCTCTACATTAATTACATTACTTACATGGCCACTGGCCACCGAAGTGGAAACAGGGGAGTTTCTGTGCCAGGTCACAAAGTGGCCCAATTACATGGTCTGCCATTTAAAATTTACTGCAGCCATTCTACTGCATTGTAGCAAGAGATTCTCTAATAGATGAATTTTTTTTTCTTTTTTCTTTTTTTTGTAAGGGATTAAGAGGAACAAGCAACTCCATTCTACCCCCAGGTCTGAAAATCCAGAGTTTCAAGGATAGATAAGCAGAGAATAACCAGGAAGTTCACCGATCACTTGTTTTTCCACTTTTCATCCTTTCTCCTGGTGATAAGATGAAATATATATATAATCTGCAAAGTGTGCAAAGTGACCTCTTGATATAATCCTTGTTCAGTGTTTCGAATTCCAGTTTCCATGTATCACTGTCAGTTTATTTACTGATGTTATTTCATGAAATTATTCATTGCAGTTTCTTTCAGTTATTTGAATTTGGTTCAGTAGACAACACATAAATCAAGATGTTACATGTTCTGATCCCCTGCGATCACTTATAAGTAGTTGACTCTGTGATAGTTATTATCCATTGTATTTAAGCCTTTTCTAAATTGTGTTTTTCCTTTGAAACATCCTAATACCAGTTCTGTATTACCTTAGGAATGGCTCCATTTGCAAATTGCAGAGTAGTAAATCTCTGTTCTGATTCCTCCTAATTGGAGAACTTTATGTTCCAGCCTAGTATGGTGATGGGAGAGGGACTTGAATCTAGTTATCTATCTGGTTTGATACTGAGACTGTGTCTAAGTTGAAAGCATTTTTTTTGGTAACTAAATATGGAGCAATTATATTTGATATGTAACATCAGTACATGTACCCTGGCCCTATGTTTTACTAATCAATTTTACCTTTAATTTTAAAAAATAGATTTGTTGATACTCAGATATCTTTGTCATACAATCATTCCACTTATTTACACTGAGTATTTAAATCAAAGGTAAAGCATTATATCTAAAAGAAAGAAAAAGTTTTGTAAAGCAAGGATAATAGAGGGGGAAAAAATCTAAATTAAAATATATAGCAATAATTGTAAATTCAAGTTTCTAAAATCTCTTAGGAATCTAAATTTTTTTCACAAAATAATGGATTGTGTGATTCAGGATTTCCTTTTACTCCACATTTTTATGAACTTGCAAAGTGGTACTATCAGTTTAGTTGCAATGTTAGCTTTTTATATTACTTAACTAATATAATTTTTTTTTTTTTTTTTTTTTTTTTTTTTGCGGTACGCGGGCCTCTCACTGTTGTGGCCTCTCCCGTTGCGGAGCACAGGCTCCAGACGCACAGGCTCAGCGGCCATGGCTCATGGGCCCAGCCGCTCTGCGGCACGTGGGATCTTCCCGGACTGGGGCACGAACCCGTGTCCCCTGCATCGGCAGGCAGACTCTCAGCCACTGTGCCACCAGGGAAGTCCCCTAATATAATTTTTTTACAAAGCATTTCAGCTTTGTCTCTGAGATTGTTTTTTCCTCTAAAAGATACAACCAGCAAAAATACACATTTTCTAAAAATAGTGTAGCAAATTATATCACTTCTTTTCTAACTTGATGATTAACTACTTTTGAGTTTTCAGAGGATGACCTCTCATTTTTTAAATTATGTTCCTGTGACTTTCAGCATTAGCTTTTAGAGATGTTTCTAATGAGAAAATCACAAGGGAAAATAACTTTATATATTAAAATGAAAGGAAGTTATACTGAAATGTTTTCAAATTATTTTAGTGAAACGTTAAATGAAAAAACATCCCAGAAATTCAAGAATAGCTTCTAAGCCCATTGTTTATGAAGAATTGGAATGAATACACTTAACAAATTTTTAAGATGCTACCTATGACACTCTAAAACATCACAAGAAGTAGATGCTAGATGTGGGGAAAAGATACAAGTGGTGACAGAGAGGGGCCCTTCACAGTGTCTCATGCACTCTGGTTAGAGGAGAGCAAAGAAGAAAACCCAAGGGGGTTCTTACAAAGCCTATCTTTTTTTTTTTTTGAATTTTATTTATTTATTTTTTATACAGCAGGTTCTTATCACTTATCTCTTCTATATATATCAGTGTATATATGCCAATCCCAATCTCCCAATTCATCCCACCGCCACTACCCCCACACCCTCACTTCCCACTTGGTGTCCATAGGTTTGTTCTCTGCATCCGTGTCTCTACCCCTGCCCTGCAAACTGTTTCATCTGTACCATTTTTCTAGATTCCACATATATGTGTTAATATATGATATTTGTTTTTCTCTTTCTGACTTACAAAGCCTATCCTTTTATAATAGCTTCTATTTTGTTCAAGTGGCAAATTTTACTTTAGATGGAAAGTCATACTCTGTTTTGCAATAAGTTCAAAGTATCCACATACAAAGTTCTGAGTAAAAGTTAAAGATCATCATCTAGTGAGAGAAAGAAAGAAAGGAAGGAAAGGAAGAAAAATATCAATAGATAGGGAGGGAGGGAGAGAGGGAGGAAGGAAGGAAGGATGGTTTGAAAAAACCCTAATCTCCTCCAAAATAAAATCTTTGGCTTAACTCCAAGACTTCCGTGAACTTGGCTGTACATAGATGGTGTATCTTCTACTTCCCATTTTCAGTCCATGTTTTTGCTAATCTAAGTGAGGTGTGTTCCTGTTTATATTTTTTAGTGGGGCCTAAACATTGTCCATCCACTGGTCTTCCTTTCTTGTTAAATGGAAACTATGTTTGTATTGATAAATTTCTCATGATAAAAACCTGGGAGACAACTTGACTTCTCTTTTATAACCCAGATCCTATCTGTCAAAAAATCCCATCAGATCTATCTACAAAATAGACTTAGACTTCAATTTTTTTTTCTTTTTTGTATCATTACTGGTACCACCCTGGTCCAATCCACCATCCTCTCTCCCAGATTATTGCAATACCTTCTTAACAGGCCTTCCTCTTTCAACCCTTGAGAGACTCTTCTCCTTAGAGCAGGCAGTGTGATCTGTTTAACATATGTTAAATCATGTCATATTCTGCCAAAATTCCTCTACTGTTCCCATATCCATGTCAGTAAAAGCCAAGCTCCTAAAATGGTCTACCGGCCTTTGTACTTGCTGCCCCTCTGCCCGCACACTCTGCTTCCGAAGATCAGCAAGCCTTCCTTCATCATCATCTTTAGATCTCTGCTTGTGTCATTTAATCAGAGGCCTTCCCTGACCAGCCTCTATCAAATACCCACACACCCTCCCCTATAACTGCTGAATGTCCCCCATAGCTCTTCTATCCGTCTGATAAATGATATTAATAATATTAATAGCAGGTATTTCTAAGACTTTATGTTCCATACACTGTGCTAAGAACTTTACCTATATGAACCCCTTTGATCCTCATAACAACACTAGGAGACAGTTTTATTAACCCCATTTTGCATGTGGAGAGCTTAAGGCATGGCGTTGCTAAGAGTCAGTCTTAGACTAACAATAGAACAATAAAGTGGCAGAGGGGAGATTCAGAGCCTTGTACTTTGTCTCCAGCATCTGTGCTCCAGTCCAATGTGGGCTATAGCTTCTCACAGTATAGGTAATTCTGTTGTTTGTTTATTGTTTGTGCTCTCCTGCAAGAATGGAAGCTTCAGGAAGAGAGAGATTTATTATTTTACCTACTACAATATTGCAGTTCCTAGAATAGTCCTGGCTCACAAGAGATTCTCCATGCATATTTGTTGATTCTATGTCATCACTCACACTGTTCCTCTATCTAAATTGCATGGCCTTGCCTATGCACCTGCTTAATTCCAGTTTGAATTATGGTTACATCCTCTATTATATGGGCAGTGATTTGAAACTGAAGGCATTCCTGAGTTCTGTGTTGATTATCACAAATCTTTTCACATGATATAGGATAAATCAGTCTTGTTCTCATCCTAAACGAATACATTTATCTGGAAGAAGATTTCTCAGGACTAGGAAACCTCTTGAGTAGTAGCTAGCAAAGGGAACATATTTATAAGAATATGTGCTAATTAAGACTTAGAATTGGCTCTGTGCTCTCTACCTCTGAAACTAAGGGTGATTTTAAACATAAAATAATCAACATTTTGATTCTGTACATACAGTTTTATTACATTTACTCAAGTGGAGTACTAAAAGAAACTTTTCAGACCACATTCAGTTGGTAGATTATTTTGTCATTATTTTGTTTTCACTATATAAAAATATGTTTTAATTCCCAAAGGAAATCTGAGGAACTTTATTATTTTCTAAGTGTCCTTAAATTTAATTTAAACTGTATATATATGCACTAGAGTTGTATAGTCAATATTTTTACGTGTGGCATGTTTTGAATATACCAGTGAAAAATTATTGGAATATGCAACTTAGTACCTGTAATTGTAAAGAATAATAACCTAAGAATCTAACTAGATTAAAAATCAATTTAGTGAGACTTTATTACATATCCTTCATTTCCTAATGGTTTGTAAGTATACACTTTAGTTAATGGATAGGTGTGCTGAGTAATAATTTCTCGTGCAATGGTTATTTTGTTGACAATATGAAAATGCTTTCATATCGCCCATGGAACAATTCCATAATGAAACCATACTGACTTTCATGAGTTATGCAGACAAAATGAACTTCTGTGACAAGTGACTGTATAGTCGCTTGCCTTCTAAATTATTTTTACAAATCATTCAGCAAACCTTAGGGACAGAGAGAGATCAGGACATAATATTTCATTGATACTACTATTACTAGAAATGAGCTCACATTGATTACCTAAAGTTAAATATATTTCCTTTGTCGAGAATAGAATAATCTTTCAAAATTTTTAGAATGCACTTTTTGTTAGATTTAAAATCAGGAGGGTATTACCATTTTTGCTCCCCCTATGTGCCGGGCATTAGTGCCGGACTATTTACGTGCATTGTCATGTTTATTCCTCACAACAAATACGAGATTGGGATAATTATCATGATTTTACAAATTAAGAAACATGACTCAGAGGCATTAGTTATCTTGCATATATACCCTATACATGTGGTATCTAGGATTCAAACTCTGTTTGCTTAGACTCCAAGATCTTGCCTGGCTAAGGGTGACAACTAATACACCTACATTTTTTAATGTTCATAGATGAATATTTTAACACATTTTGTAAGGTTCATTAAAAATAAATCATTCAGCTCACAGTCTGTGGTGACCACAAGAGCTCCCCCATCAGGAGTGTAGCTGAGCATGTGCTGCCCATGAACGGCTCCCAGCCACTTAGCATAGCAGCTTGTTCCTGGGAGAGACAAGACTCCTCTGAGGCTGACATTGGCCATAGACCTCACAGCGATCTTCCTCCACTCTCTCCATCACTCAGGGTCAGACTTGCCCTCCCTGACTTCTCCAGACCTCTCCATATTTTCTCTCATGTTTGTTTCCCTAATAAAATCCTTCTACACTTAATTTTGTCCTGGCATTTGCTTCTGGGAGTACCCAAGCTAACATGCAAACCATTCATTTAATAAACTAAATAATTTCTGGCCACTACAGATCCTTCTCAACTTATGATGGAGTTACTTCCTGATAAACCTGCTATAAGTTAAACTATCAATCGAAAATACATTTACTATACCCAACTTAACGAACATCACAGCTTCACCTAGCCTACCTTAAATGTTCTCAGAACACTTACATTAGCTTACAGTTGGGCAAAATCATCTCATACAAAGCCTGTTTTATGATAAAGTGTTGAATATCTCATGGAATTCATTGAATACTGTACTGAAAGTCAGAAACAGGATAGTTGTGTGGGTCCAGGATGGTCATAAGTGTATCAGTTGTTCGCCTTCATGTCATGAGGCTGACTGGGAGCTGCTATTACCACTGCCCAGAATCACGAGAGAGTATCACACTGTATAGCACTAGCCCAGGAAAAGATCAAAATTCACAACTTGAAATATAATTTCTACTCAATACATACCACTTTCATATCATAGTGAAGTCAAAAAATCGTTCAGTGGAACCACAAGTTGGGGACCATCTGCAGTCTGTCCTTTCTTTGCTGACCTTACATGAGATGGATGACTTCTATCTCTACATGTCCAATATGTATCCTTCCTTTGAACTTAAGTATTAGCTTAAAGGAGAACCTACCTTGGTCTCCTTCAGTCAAAACCTATGTCAACTTCCTCTGGAGTCCTCTGGTAGTTTATGTGTTCCAGTCTGTGAATGTTTTACTTAATACCTTGTTCTAGAGAAAGGTGAGTACATGGTTTGTTATTTCTATTAATGTTTATATCTATATGTGCATGTGTGTGTATATATATCCATTTAAATGTTATAAAGTTCACTGTGCCTAGTACAACGCCTTATATAACTAGCATTCAGGAATACCTGGTACTCATTCAGCCACACCCATTTATTTAAGTATCATCAGTTGCTACTTTCCCATTATAACAGCTGAGTGAAATGCAGTCAGTTCTCTTTATTTGTGTAAGTTATGTACTATGAAGTCACAACAAACACCAAATTAGCAAATAATGAAACGTTTCACCCAGAAGAAATACAGGGTTAGTTTCCTGCAAGCCTCTGATCACACGTTTTTTATTGGCCAATCAATATATAGCCTTGTTTTGTGTGTGTTTCTGTTTTAAAGATCTTTATTTAATATAAACTGTTGATTAACATTGAACTCATGGCCAACAGCACCACAACTCACGCCTGAAAGAAGATTATCTAACATGTGCTTTCTCCCTAATACATTAGTCTTCTTTTACTTGGGAGCACTAGACAATGATTCAGCACTGAGCTTGGGGGCCATTTCAGACAGCAAAACCACCAACAAAAAGCACAAAAATGCAAGAACTGTAGTACTAAAATATACCATGAAATGGACACTTATTTACAGTGTGAGAATTGAAATAAGAAGGCAGAGCATGGCTTTGTTCAACTTCAGTTGGGAATGTGTGTGTTGGGCAACTCAAAGTTTACACTGTTAGAATCTTATTCTCTTGTGTATGTATAATCCATATTATAAAGAAGTGTGGTCATTAATTACCAATTGAAATATTAAAGAGTGGCTTCTCTATAGCCTATAATGTAGTCTTATCTTTCACCTGTGCAAGCTTTTTATTTAGAATGATTTACCCAGGGGTACTAGTAAGTATAGCAATGGATGGGCTTAACTTATTGAATTCAGAAAATTGTTAAAACTGTGAGGAATTTGATACTCTATGTAAGTGATATGACATCCTTAGTCTCCATTCTGATTCTAGAGGATGAAAACACTCTTTCACAGTCTTTCACATATTGTGGATAAGATTTTTTTAAATATATACATCAGAAAGTATGCTTTTAGATTTAAAATTGTTTAAATCATTTACCCCTAATGACTTAAGTAGAAATATTGACTATTTCACTAAATGTCTGTTCTCAGTAGTTGGCATTTTGTTCATTAAGTAATTAGATGCACAAACTGAATAATATAAAGTAAAATTACAAAACTTTCATCATATTTTTCCTTGGTCAAGGTAATCTTTTTTTTCCCAATATAATTCAAATTCAGACACATTTTTGAAATTTTGGAAATATTTTTAAATGATTAAAAATATATCATTTCATCAAAAATAGGGTGTGCATTCTCAGCCTTTAAAAATGTTATTATTGAGAAGAGGTCTTATTTTGAAAATAATTTTTTTTTTTTTGCGGTACGCGGGCCTCTCACTGTTGTGGCCTCTCCCGTTGCGGAGCACAGGCTCCGGACGCGCAGCCTCAGCGGCCATGGCTCACGGGCCCAGCCGCTCCGTGGCATGTGGGATACTCCCGGACCGGGGCACGAACCCATGTCCCCTGCGTCGGCAGGCAGATTCTCAAGCACTGTGCCACCAGGGAAGCCCTGAAAATAAATTTTTTAATTTTTAAAAGTTTTCCTTTTCTTATCTGGGCATACAGTCAGCAATTGAAATGCATTATCTTCATTAACTTTTTTCTGTTTTTCATAGTAAAAGACAAAATCAAAATTTTAGTAAAATTTTATATCTCTAGTTTAGTGATAATCCAAGATGAGTATCAATTAAAACATGTGGTAGAAAAAGTAAACTATTTATTAGGAAAATATAAAGCACTATTCATTACATTATATGGCCTTCTGTGTCCTGAGAAAATAGATGCCACTTGGTTTCATAGCTTTAACTATTAGTTTTGATGTCTGCTCCTTGTTAGAACACAGCAACCGTTCTGAATGCTTGCTTGCCTATGATTTTTTAGGTGTTCAGCAATGCTTGTTGGCCAGCTTTTCCATCAGCTAAACAGTGTTTATCTGAATGTTTCAGCTACTCCCCAAGACCTTCAATGAGACAGGTTGCATCATTCTGCAATTATAAGCATCTGTTTAGATGTGCTCTCCACCATTTATTCACTATTGTTTATCACAGTTTTGTGTAATTGAGACTAAAATGTCAATCAGATCCCCTCTTTCTAAACTAGATACAGAATTCACTACATCTTTTATTCTATCATTTTGTGTGTGAAACAACTTACTTTTATTCAGACTACTGTATAGCAGTTACTCATGCACTTTCTTTTTTTTTTTTGCGGTACGCGGGCCTCTTACTGTTGGGGTGTCTCCCGTTGCGGAGCACAGGCTCCGGACACGCAGGCCCAGCGGCCACGGCTCACAGGCCCAGCCGCTCCGCAGCATGTGGGATCCTCCCGGACCGGGGCACGAACCCGCGTCCCCTGCATCGGCAGGCAGACTCTCAACCACTGCACCACCAGGGAAGCCCATGCACTTTCTTTTACATAATGAGCTGTTTTACCTGCCATCTGTGTATATGCATAATTACATCTGGAAGGAAATAAAAAGCATTTGGCCCAGTATAAATTTTGACTTATTGTTGTTGGGTTTGTTGTGGGTATAAAATTCACTTGAGTATTTCTTCAGAATTGCTCTGAATGATTCTCAAATATTTTATTCACTTATACCCCAAACTGATGAAATACTATTAAATTCAGAAAGAAAAGAAAATTGTAAAATAAATTAGAATTCAAGACTTTTACTTCTGTTAAACTGATAAAAAAAAAGACTAGAAATTTTTAAAAAAGAGTTGAGAGCTGCATACAAAGGGTACATACAGAAAAAAAATAAAGGGAAACATAATGTCTGAAATGGAAAGGTACTGTAAAGAAATCTGAAAAATACTGTACTTGAACACCTCTAGAAATCAAAAATCAATACTGTTCTTGCATCGTTCAACAGCTCTCATCATTCTAATGCTTTAAACTCGTTGATACAATAATTGTACAGCTGAAGCACACTTTGTCTTTCCTACTATAATTCCATAATAATAATTATTGTGAAGACATGTTTAAACTGATGTGTATCATCCACTCAACTATGAATGTTTCAGGCTGAGTTCATCTCTTCAGTGATTTCACAGATTTTGTCTAGTAAATGGCTCCACTAATTCTTTTAAATTAGAAATATAGAAACTTGGATTTCTCTCTTCTCATGTATACTTTATGTGTAGTTGAGAAATACACCACTGTGTAGTATTGGGGAATTATATTGATTCCCTATTTTCAAGGTCCTGTCCAATTCACAAATTTCATGATTCCATGACTTTCTACACTGTACATGCAATCTATAGAAAGACAGGTTTCTTTCTGGAAATATCTCTCAAATTTCCCATTATAACACGCTTATTCCATGTTCATTTCACTCTTACTATTTTTTTGATAGTATATCTTTGGGGATGTATAACACTGGGGATTTGGGGTTCTTCATCTATAAGCCCATCCCACATACACCTGAAAGACGCATTCATTCATTTATTTCATGCTTATTAAGGATGATGCCAGGCCCTCGGGATGCAATTATTAAAACAAAAATGATCCCTGAGTAGCTTTTGTATTGTGGGATATATAAGTGTGTAAACTGTTAATGCCAATTAAACTAGGCTATACTACAGAGGCTTGTTAGAGTTCAGAGCCTGGCAAGAACAGTGATTCAGAATCAGATTAAATAGCTTTCACTTTGTTTTACTACCTAGCATAAAACAAAATTGAAAAGGACTTGTGACGTAAGAAGTCAATTAAAAGTATACAAACAGCTCCCAGTATTTCTCTAGTTACTTTAGTTAATCCACTCAATCAAGGTTGAATGGGTCAAGAAACCTACGGACTCATTCCTTTTAAACTATTAGAGTCTAGGAAATGACACATAAATAATTAAGTATCTGTATCTACTATATAAATAAATTCCTTGTGGTACTACAGGCACACATGTCCATGGACCAATTTTTTTCAAGAGCCTTAGACATACAGCAGACCTGGACATGCTCACCATCATTCACTCTTTTGTTTCTGGGCCCACTTCTTATTTCCAGTAAATATTCAACAATTATGGACAATGTGAACAAATGTAAACTTTTTAACCTTTCATACAGCCACCATCGCAAACAGGTGTCACAAATCACTATGTAAACTTCCACCTTGAATAGTCTACTAGTTATAAAAATCTCCAGGTGACAATTTCATGTCTTTTGGATATCAGATTTTTCTTCCTATACAGTTCTTTCAGTTGTTGTTTTCAGTTTTTATTCAGTGGGGCAGTTATCATGCACCTCAATGCGGTGATAAATTATAGATTGGGAGGCTTATAAACAACGGAAATTTATTTCTCAGTTTCGGAGCTTGGAAAGTCTAAGATCAAGGTGAAGGCAGATGCAGTATTTAGGAAGGGCCTGATTCCTGGATCACAGATGCCCTACTTTGTTTTCTCTGTGTCTTTACATGACAGAAGGGGCAAGGGATCTCTCTGTGGTTTCCTTTCAAAGGGCACTAATCCTGTTGATGGGATCTCCACCCTCATGACCCAGTCACCTCCCAAAGGTCCTGCCTGCTCTAAATACTACCAATTGGGATTTCAACATATGGATTTGGGGGGGACATAAACATTCAGTCTATAGCAAGCCCAGAATTGCCAGTGCCATCCCTCTATCCTCAGTATCTGCTCATCCAGAGCAGTATGTAGAAGTTAGTGAAGACTTAAATTCATCCTGTAGCAAGTTTGTACAGGGGAAGCCACTCACATTAACCTCACCTTGTCTCTCTCTAACTTTATATTAATCCAGATGTGTTGCAGTCACGTCTAATAGCCTGTACCATAAATACCAATGAAATTTTCCATCTTTATCTTTAACCCAACACATCACAGAGAAGACGTAACTAAGTTACTCTACTCTTCTCTCCCATATGGAGACTGCATGAGGAGCATCCTTGTCATTCACATAGCCTTGCAATATAATTCGCCTTTAACATAAACTCATTTCTCAAATAAATGGCTGATTCCAGGTCTGGGACAGGCACCAAAACATCTTTTTATAAACATAGGAAGAAAACAATACAAAGCAAACATGTTATGATAAAAAGACAGCCTACTTGAAGAGGCCCCTATGGGCCAAAATGTAATTGTAAATGTAATACATTGTAATTATTACCCTTGAGCTTCAGTAAGGATAATAATTACAATGTATTAAAACAAAAAATATGTTTATATCTATGAATTCATAATGATGTTAAAAATGTTTATTTTTGGAAGGTTATAGTAAACCTATTCATTAGACTAGAAACTGGTAACTATAAGAAATGGATCATTTATATTGCCTTTCCTCTATGAACTCTATAACCAGGAAACCCAGTAGTAGATGGAGAGGTGTCTCTTTATAAAAGTATTCCAACTAAGTATAAAAAATAAATGAGAAACCCAGAATATCACTATTCTGCAATCCCCAGTGAATTATTGAATCTAGGCATTGAGCAACAGTGAGATCTAATATGACACATGAAAAAGGAAAAACTAGATGTCATGGGTCCCCTGATATGAAGAAACACCACCATCTATCGTCTTGCTAAAGATCTCACACCTGGGTCTGATGGATCCTTTGGATCCAGCTGCCAAATTGCAGGAGATACAGAGGATACAGGTGCAAGTTAAGCTGCACAAAGAATGTAAAATGGGCTGGGTACACAGGTTCAAGGTCCCAGGTCCTTCAACAGAAAAGCAAGAAAAAGAAAGAGGTAGAAGGAAAGCCTACAGAATAAAGAGACTTAACAGATATATCACATTTTTTTAAGTGGCCAAGACTAAACTGTATTGCCTAGGGACACACACTTAGGTGATACCTCTAAAAAAACAAGAGAGAGGTTATTAGGAAATGAGACAGTGGTTCCTATTGAAGGAGGAGAGGGGCTTGTGATCGGGATGAGGCCCATGGGAGGGTGGGCAAAGTTCTGTTCCACTTGAGCAGTGGTAATAAGGGTCTTCACTTTATAATAATTAGCTCAGCTTGTATATTAGTTTTGTTATTGATTTCTATAGATGTGCTTTATAATGTTTTAAAAACTGAAGCTGCACAAGGGAGGACAGTTGCAGTCACTCATTTCACTAGGTAGCCAGGCAAGAGTTTATTTCATAGAATCTCATTTGGGCTGCCCACTGGCTCAGTTGCTTTCCCTCACAATTAGCCCCAAAACCTGGATGGCTAGCAATACTGACTCGAATAGCAGGCTGAAGAAAGAAGCCATTTGGTGAGCCTGAGGCTAATGACGAATATGGGTAAGGTCAGAACTTTGTTTTTAGGGCACTTAGTATCAGCACTTCCAGTGTTTTTCCTAGCTGCTATATGTTTTGCTCCTCTTTGAATTGGTGCTATACTTTGTGTTTGTGTGTGGTGGGGCGGATAGCAATGATGAATGACTCATCTAACATGTCTGTGCCCCATCACCTCTTAGGGTCAAGCTCAGGCAGGCATTTTTTTCCTCTGACAGGGTGGGTGCCAACATTTGCCCTTCCCCACACAACCTAAAAGATATAAAATTATACCCCGCTCTCTCAGTGTTTTAGGGCTTTTGCTTCTTCAGACTCAGTGTGTGTGTGTGTGTGTGTGTGCGCGCGTCCATGTACATAACTTCTTATCTTTATCTTAGTTCTTCACATTTCCCTACATAGAGCCCTCCTTTGCCTTTTACTGATGTGATAATAAATTATCTAGACCAGACCAAAAAAGTCTAGTTTAAAGATTCTTCAGAATGGTGACTCAGACATTCTTAAAATTGCTTTCTCCTGGGTTTTCCAACACAACAACAGCACAAGCGATGAAGAACACTAATGAACAAAGATGCAGATGAAAGAGCACGGAGTCCCCCCTCCCATGCCTCCCTAGTTCCTCACCAAGGGTCTCCCTCTGTTCATTGTTAACTGAAATCCCTTGAGAGACGGATTCATCCAGACTGGGGCAGGTAAAGAACCATGGGATCCTTGATTTCTACACCATTAAGCTGAATGAGGGGGCCACATTAGCACTCCTAAACACATTCATCTAGTATCATAAGTCAATTTTACGCTGTGGCCCAGGTGTATATTTCTGTGTTCTCGCTCTTTCCAAATCATTGCCCCATTGTACAAACACCATTTGATACTACTACGTAGTGTTATTATCCACATGCCATTATAATGAAACAGGTTTTAATTACTTCCTGAGATATTGCAGCTATTAAATGGATGAGGCAGGAGGAAGGCACAGCCAGTTCTATTCTGACTCCAAAGTCCTTGACCTTTCTTTTCTGCATCCTCCTTTGAGAATAATTTCATTTTCCATTCCACCTACTTAGATTTCACTCAATCTCTAAGTCCTAGCTCAAGAAGTTTTTTCCAGTCCTTGTAGTACACTCACCTTTCTTCTTTCTCTGAACTCCTATTGTAGATTTAGAAAAAACCATGCAGTTTAACACTCATTGCTTTCAAGTAGGGATACGGCTGAATTCTCAACTACTTGCCTGCTTCCTTATGGGCAGGCAGTGTTCTTAAAAGCAGAAGTATGGTTTCCTTCTATTTTCTAAAGTGTCTAGCACTGGGTTACACACAATTAAGATTTTACAATAATCGTCATGAGTGATGACATACTCCTTCCACGTCCATTGTGGAGACTAAACAATTAGACGCTTAAATGATGAAAGCAATCATTAATCGACTGATACAACCAATTGAAATATTGCTATTCAACCTTCCTCTTCTAACTCCCATTACTGTCACTTAGTGTTTGTAACATGCAAGTTACAACTCTCAACACCTTGTAAGTATTATCTCAAATAATATTCAAGATAGCATTGAGGAATAGTTATCATTATCCTCATTTATAGCAAAAGAAACTGATGCCCAGAGAGAGTAAGAGAGGGAGCAGTAAGAGAGTCAATAAGTAACAAAGTAAGTAGGCCTGAGACCTCAGATGGAAAAGCACAGGGCTGTGAGATTTTTAACTGACACGGGACAAATAGGACTTTGCATAGAACTCCTCACTGTGATCACATTCAAATGTGGGTGCCCAACTTCATGATTATTAATTTGAACTTGAAGAAATGAATGGAAAAAGTATCAGTGGATTTCAACTTGTTTTACAAAAAATAAACTGCATCTGAGATGTAATTTTCTAGCATCTCATCTCTTTGGTGGTAACAAGACTAGAAGTAAATACCTACATTGCCAACACTCCTCTGTCAAATTTAAGACCGCTTTTAGTGGAAGTCATACAATCTTTTAAAAGAAAGAATGATAACACTCATTTATAAATTTGGAAATATTCTTAATGAAATAATTAAAGTTGTTTCATTTAATTTGAGTAATATACTAACAAGTAAATTTAAAATGTGTTATATTTGAATTTGGAAAAAAATGCCCAGTGCTAACACAATTCTCAAGTGACAAAGAAAAGGCTATATCCTATAAAGGAACATTTTATTTTTAAAAGCTTTTTTTTTTTAGTTTTATGGAGGTATAATTGACAAAATTGTAAGATATTTAAATTGTATAATGTGATGGTTTGATATACATACACATTGTGAAAGGATTTCCCACACTGAGTTAATTAATACATCCATCATTCATATATTAGCTCTTTGTGTGTGTGAAAACACAATTCTACTTCCCTAGTAAAGTTCAATTTTACAATACACTATTACCAACTATTGTCACCATGTTAGACTTTATATCTTCAGACCTTATTCATCTTATAACTGAAAGTTTGTACTCTTTTACCAGCCTCTCCCTATTTCCCTCAGTAATCTTGCCTTCATAACTACTTGTCATAGATACACCTAAATCTAATGATAGTGATCTGAATACTTTAATACCTTTTATATTTCTCATAGCAGGCAGGATAATAAAGCCATCAAAAACAATCAGAGGGGCTTCCCTGGTGGCGCAGTGGTTGAGAGTCCGCCGGCCGATGCAGGGGACACGGGTTCGTGCTTCGGTCCGGGAGGATCCCCCATGCCGCGGAGCGGCTTGGCCCGTGAGCCATGGCCTCTGAGCCTGCGCGTCCGGAGCCTGTGCTCTGCAATGGGAGAGGCCACAACAGTGAAAGGCCCACGTACCGCAAAAAAAAAAAAAAAACAATCAGAGCATCATAAAGGGAAACATATGAACATCACTAAATAGGAGCAAGAAGTAAAATTTTAATACAGGCATTCTTTTAAAAATTAACTGGAAATGGAGGGAGAAAGAGCAGGATGTAGAGCAAGCATAAAGAAAGAACACAAGTAATGGAATTATATACAGAAATTATTAGGGATAAATACGCTGGCTAGCAAGCTAAAACTATGTTATAGCCCACATCAGATTTATGAGTTGGTTGAAGTAGATATGGTATCAGGGTTACTCAGGCAAGGAAAAAAATACAAATGTAAAAATTAACGCACCAGTCTTTCTAAGTGATATATGAAAAACAAATGGAGAAGCTTCATTTGTTCCAGGCACGATAGCTCCATAGTGCACTGATCAAATTATATTATGATTCACTTTCCCCAGTAAGCTGTAAGCTACCTGAGTGGTGACAGGTAAAGCTAATTTCTTAATTACATTAGGTTCCCCAATGCCTATTACAGACTTAGGCACCCAGTAGGGATTCAGTGCATTTCTATTAAAATTAATGGAAAAAAACTTTAAGAGGAACACTATACTTTTCAATTTTTGTGATATTGGATCTTATTAGTATTCCTATTATGCAGAAATATTTTTTAGATAATGGGAAACAGCAGAAGCTTTAGTAACTCATATATTTGGTAACTATTTCCGTGAGGCTTTTATTAGCTCTCCTGGTTAGCTTGAGGTTAAAAAAAAAAAAAAAAACGAACTTAATTGGGCTTCAGAGAATTTAAGATATAGTGGCTTCTTATGTTTTCCACAATCTAAAAGAAGACCACGAACTTTTTCAGTTTTCTTTTTACTTCTAAAATTCTGTTTCTGTAACAGATTAATAAATCTTATGGGTAAAACTAGAGTTTCATATTTTCTACTCCAGTAATATTAAGAAAGTACAAAAAGACAATAAGTAACTCTCTCAGCACATATGTATATTCGTAAGTCACTTGTGTCTGGTCCAATAAATACCAAACGCCAGACGTGTGCTTAGTGGTCCAGCCCTGGATTTGTGCGCCTCTGATTCTGTTTTGTAATCACCGGAAGATCCCATGCTTGCTGCCAACAGAAAGTACAAAGCTTGAAGAGCTTCAGGTGGCCAATAAAAGAGCCAAGTAGAGCAAACAAATCACAATTGGATTATGCACGCGTCCACAATTACTGTATTTTATCTGAAAAAACAAGAACTCTGCTTGTGAAATGAAATTCTGCAACATACTCTGTGCCCTATGATGCTTGTAAACCACTGAAGAGAGCTCAAGGTCCTCACATCTCTCCCACCACTTTGTTTTTCACCATCAGTGTGGGGACCAGAGACTCCGCTGGATCAACATCAGGCCTATTGGGCCACAGTAGTGAAGGTTTAAAATGTCATGAGAAAGGATTGTAACATTCAACCCAAGTTTGTGTAGTCTTTCCTGTTGTTTGTGTCTCTTTTTCTGAAGCCAGCTGGTGGTTGCTTTTGACATGGGTTTGGCAGTAAGGTAAGGCCTGGGGACTAAGATTTATCAAGTACATCCCTTTCTAGAGAATGAATTGTAGGGATCCTCTAGCACATTTACACTCCACAAGTTCCCACATGGAATTATCAGGATCTCATATTACTGAGAATAACTTTACTGGTGGGAACAAGGAAACTCATACAGGGCCAGGAAACCATGTGAATACTATAGTGTTTCATTTTAACTTCCTGGTCATTTTTTAGTCTATTGTTTTAAGTTATTTTCTTAGTGGTTGTCCTGGAGATTAAAATTACCATCTTAATTTTTAAAATCTAGCTTGAATCAATACCATTTTAATGTCAATTGTGTATGAAAACATTGCTATTCTATTCCTCATCTTTCATTCTGCTGTTCTCTTACAAATTATATCTTTATCCATTCTGTGCCCATCAACAAAGATTTATAATTTTTAGATTATGCATTTTTCTTTTAAGTCTGAAATAAGAAAAAATAAGAATTACAAACAGAAATATATATTTATATTATCTTTTATATGTACCTGTATTTTTACCTCTACTGGTGCTACTCATTTTTTTTTTTTTTTTTTTTTGCTGTACGCGGGCCTCTCACCGCTGTGGCCTCTCCCGTTGCGGAGCACAGGCTCCGGACGAGCAGGCTCAGCGGCCATGGCTCACGGGTGCGGCTGCTCCGCGGCATGTGGGATCCTCCCGGACCGGGGCACGAACCCGTGTCCCCTGCATCGGCAGGCGGACTCTCAACCACTGCGCCACCAGGGAAGCCCTCATTTCTTTATCTGTATTTTCTTGGGGAAAATGTTTTCCACACTAGGTCAGGTGCTCAAGACTGTCTTTCAAGTGGGAGCCTTCCAGGACTACCAGACAAGTCAAATAATGACAATTCTCTGGGGATAAGGCTTTCAAGAAGCTCCAGCCCTCTTCTGCCTCCCCTGGTGTCTGAAAGCCTGGGGATATCTTTCCCTGTTACTATGGGCTATTGATTTCAAGACTACCATGGAGCTGGAGAGGGAGGAATAGGTATTAGGCATGTCAAAATACCACAAAGCTTGCTGTTGCTACCAAGATTTAGCCATTTTTCTTAAATAAATCCTTCCTGTGTCTTTATAAACCTTTGGGTAATTTCCAGAGTTGCGAAAAATTGATTCTAACATTTTTTTTTATTCTAACTTTTTTTTGCCAATTTTATCATTGCTTTTATGGAGAAAATAATTTTTGGAGGCCCCTACTCTGCCATTTTTTGCTGACATCTGGTTGAGTGTTTTAAATATATTTTTTTAGAGTGGAAGAAAATCTGGTGCATTTCATATTATTGGTATTTATTTATTCCATCCTCATTTACTTGATATTATTCTGTGCTAGTAAACTTGAGCAGACAACAGAATAGATTAAACAAAAATCAAAATATGAAAAACAATAGTGAGAACATTTGGGGCTTTGAATTTGGCATAAGTTTTGGGTGAATATAATTGAAATATTGTTTTGACTATTTCAGAGGTTTGGAGGGATTGTAGCCAATATTTATTCTCATGCACATTGGGAGATTTACTCCTAATCTCACTGGTCCTGGACAGTTATATAGTTTTGGTACAGCTTGTGAAGTGTCCCCCTGTAGATGTGAGTAAGATTTTTCTGATCAATATCCCTCTGATCTCCTTCAAGGAAAGTAACAACTCTGTTGGTTAATATGAGTTAAGTTCATTGTGTCCTCAGCGATGATCAACTTTCCCTCACAAGGTAGCTCTTAAAAAATAACAATGCCGGATCCCAGCCACAGAAATTATAATTCATTTAGTCTCAGCTAGAGCCTTGACATTGTTATTTTTAAAATTCTCACAAGCAGCTAATATTGACAGAAATTGTGTTAGAGAAATGAAAAGCTCCCTCCAAGAACCTATCACATCCACTCCAAAATGCAAACAGTTAAAGGAGTGTTAATGACCTTAGATCAAGGTCTAGACTGTTTCTCAGATTCTGGTATTGAGCATAAATTGTCAGTGTTTTATAGAAAGTCCAGGATGAATAAATTGGATCGTATTATAGATTTTAGGACGAGCCCTCCCCCATTACTATTTTTTTTCTTTTGGTCTGCCTTGTTCCTTTCTTTGAAGTTCAAATAATAAGATACAGAAAAATTAATATGTACATCTCAGTTTAGAAGATGCAGAAATGGAGCCTACTTGACATGTTTTAGTTCCAATTCTTAGATCTACTCGTGCCTTGGAAAATTTTTGTCACTTCACATGGTTCAGCCAAAATCATCAGGGCTAAAATATTTTCAACAACACCTCAGCCAGTAACCGCTAAGTGTGTCTTTGGTCAGCCATGTAGTCTGTCCATTTCCACTCCTCGGAGAGCTTGTGAGACCTTGTGCTCTGTTACGCACAGCAGCATTTGCTTGTTCAGGATCCTGAGCACCGACCATCTCTCAAGCTTTCTTGCTGAAGGTTTCCAGTAGAATTAACATGAAAAAGCTGAACTTTCTTAGAAAACTCTAGACCAAACATAATGGTAATACTGTCTAAGTGACTATTCTATGAGGAAATAATTTCGAATATAGATGTCAATTCTCTAGAGCCAAAGACCATAAGGAACACACCTGTAGTCAAAGTTAGGTTTACTGATTCCTTATCACAAGGGATACTGCACACCCCAGGGAACTGAGGGATGTCTCAGTAGAAGGAAGCTAGAAAAACATATTTTAGGATTCAGGCTTGTTTAAGGAGATTTTGGGGAGCGTGCAAAGAAGTAGGACTTTGCTCTGAACTGGATGTTGTCTGGAAGCAGAGATAATTCTATGATTGAGTCTTATAATAATTCTTATTTAGAAGATGGGGGGAAAAGAGTGAAGCTAGAGCTTCTATTGAATTTTTTAAAGCTGCAGTCATTTGTATGAGCCAGAATAAGGGGTGTGTTTGGTCATTTTTGGAGTTTGTACCATGTTCTTTCTTTACTCTGTGTTCAGATATGATTATGGCAAAGTGGCTTATGTTTGCCTTGATTCTTCTCAATTACTGATTATCCTTATCTGATGTTGGTGCTCCGTGACCATGTTCATATTGTAAAGGAGAAAATCTCAGCTCTTCTGTAAGTGTCAGGCCAGCTGGTAGCAACACCGAGAGCTGAGAGCGCCGGGCTAGCTCCTAGATGTCAGTGGCTGCTTCGCTCTTTCCCATAGAATTTATATCCAAATATGTCACCAACTCTAAATTTATCTTTGACAGGTGTAGATACAACTTTTAGCATCTTGTCCACCCTTGACATTTATTATGTCCAGCTGCCTCTATGAGGCAAGCCTCCTTACTACTAACAAGGATAAATCATTTCTCATTATTGGCACTTTATATTCCAACTGATGAGTTTTCCATGTTCACAATGTTGAAACCAATCCTGATAAAGACCTTCTCATGCCAGACACGTTACCACACATTTTTCATCTATTTCATCCTTACTACCTGGCCAGAAATAAAGTTTTCTGGTTGTACTCTTATTAACTCATTTTCATGTTATCCAGATGCTTTATTCTCTCCTCTGTGCTTTTCCTCAAAGACTTTTCAATAATATTCTTTTCTATGGTTAAGCTGTTCTCTAGGTGTTCCTGCAAGCTTAAATGTATCTTGACAGAATTAGGGCTGTCCTGTGAGGATATTGACTGACCTTTTTTTTTCTAATTTATTTATTATTTATTTTTGGTTGTGTTGGGTCTTCATTGCTGCATGCAGGCTTTCTCTAGTTGCGGCGAGCGGGGTCTACTCTTCGTTGTGGTGCATGGGCTTCTCATTGTGGTGGCTTCTCTTGTTGTGGAACATGGGCTCTGGGCTTGTGGGCTCAGTAGCTGTGGCTCGCAGGCTCTAGAGAGCAGGCTCAGTAGTTGCAGCGCACGGGCTTAGTTGCTCTGTGGCATGTGGGATCTTCCCTGACCAGGGCTTGAACCTGTGTCCCCTGCATTGGCAGGTGGATTCTTAACCACTGCGCCACCAGGGAAGTCCCCCTTGACCTTCTGAGTGAAAGATATTTTTGTCCCCATTCCTCAAATCTCTCCACTTTTTTTTTAATACCCTTATTCCAGAAAATAGGTTCTTGATTTCATGTGGAATTCTAGTCTTTTAAAGAATTTACCTTAAGAGAAATATATCTCTATCTCTATTTCTGATATTCTTTTTGGCAGTTGTGTTTGATTATGTATGTGAAAACATTCAGGTATAGTCTTAATAAACTAGGATATAATTTAAAATGATGACCAAACTAGTCTGTGGGTAAGATATTTCTGTTTGGGAAGGCGAGAAATCATCACTAATTAGGAAGAGGAGGGGGGACGTCAGAGAAAAGAGAGATGTAATAATAACATCACAGATTTTGGAGCACAGGTTAAAAAGTCAGTCTTCCTTTTTAGAAAGAGCTGAAAGAATTTTAACAGCAGTCAGGTCCAGGATTCAGTCGTGTCTATAACCCTTTCTCTCTTCTATAGCTGTAATTTGGAGTGAAGGAATTGGGGTTGCCAAAGTATATTTTTTATAAAGTTAAAAGTTACTTTTATATGAATATTTAGTTCGTGGGGGTCAATGATTTCCTTAATTTAGTAATGAGAGAAACTGTAGAATAGTTAACCTGGTTCAAATACAAGTTTGAGAAATGGAGTTTTAGTAGTCTTTTAGGCAAAAAGATACTGAAATTATTTTATCAATAGATACAAAAATGGGTAAACTCCCCAAGGAAATAAAAATATAATAGTTGAGGTACTATTTTCTACTGGTCAGAAATCTACAGGTTCAAGTCTGAGTCTTAATCAATCATAAATATTTAATCAAACATTGCTATACTCCTCTAGATTAAATATTCCTTTGGGAGTTCTGTCAGAAGGTGCTTCAGGATTACATTGACAAGATATGTCATTATCTTTTTGCCTCTATTTCCAAATTTTGGATAATTTTTCTTAATAGCAGTGTCCATTTCTTTAAGATGATGTAGTAAACAAGCTCCCGTAGGTCTTACTCCAATACTGTTTTTTTTCTCAGTTTGCTCTCAATAGCAGATTGCCAAACAGAGAATGATGCTAAACAGAAAGATAGCTTTTTTAATGAAACTTTTCACCAAATGTGAGGAGAGTTTTTTTTAAAAACCGCAAGATAGAAATGTCATATAATTGCAGTCAGTAATAAACTATAGGATTAGATTAAGTCCAAATAGCTATGCACATAGACTTTATATAGTGCTCTTCGGTAATTTTAATCATCTCCAAATTTTCTCAATTTTTTTTTGAAGTGTCTGCTGAATGTGTGCTATTCTTTGCTTGTAACTGCCAGCACTCTGAGCTTGTTGCATCTCTTTAGACTTGGATAACGCCATAACCTCCTGATGGACATTCTTTCTTATCTCCACCTGCCAGTTCATCCCTAATTGCAAGTCAGAAAGGCAGATTTCAGGATGCTGTTTCCATGCTTCCAGCTGCCCTGTGGCTTCTTATTTCATATCAAGTGTAGTCCAATCTTCTCATCCAAAAATTCAAGGCTTGTCCTGGTATCACTCGCTCAAAGCCTAGCACTTACTACCTAGATGGTATGCATTTTATTTTTCCCAGTGAGATAGGTCCCCTTCCCATCCAGTATTTCCTTCTTACTTATTTCCTCCTCTGCTAATCCATCGCCTAAGAGAAATGCCTCTTTTCTCCTCTTTACTTTGCCAGATCATGTACAATTATGGTTCATGAAGCCATACCTCTTTTATGAAGACTTTCTTGACAATTTCAAATCATAATGCTTCTTTTCACTTACCAAATCACAGGATATTAAAACCAAAGTAGTTGCAGAATTTTTGTCACCCCTCTTGATATTTAAATGTGAAAACAAAGGACCAGGGTGGTTGTACTTAGTCATCTAACTTGTTAGAGATTAAAATTAGCCTTAGGTTGTTACATCTCCAGTTCAGGGGTTTCCCTAACATCATTTCTCTATTCATTGATTATGTGATTTTATATTGTTTTTCAATTATTACAATGTTGTTAGATTTGTTTTTTCTCCAAAACATTTGCAAACTACTTGAAATTGGTATTATAGCATATGCATTCTTTAAATATACCTTAAAATACCTGTTTATTTAAATATAGTGCCTGTGTTTTTTGAGCTGATAATTTACCTGAAATAATTTTACAAAAATTGCTGTTAGACTTACACTGAGCAAAATAAGAAAAGCCATCAAAAGTCATAAGTTGTAAATATACCCACAGATACCCATTTCATCAAACAACTCCCCTGAAAAGAATTCACCTAGTTTGGTACATTGTTTTTAAAAGAGTATTTTCTTTCCTAGAATCATACTTAAGGGACACATGAATATAATTGGAGATAATTTTAAAAGAAATACAAATATATGTGTAACTTGTATTTTGTTTATTTCATGGTATGACTCAAAGTATAAAATGTAAGAACACGATACTATTAAATGTTCATTGGAATACTTCTGCATTTGAAAGATTTTACATTGATAGATATGCAATATTTGTTTCAAAATGCCTACAGATACACATATTTGCATATAGTGCTTAAAAAGCTAACATTGATCTCTGAATTAAAATCTAATAAACAGAAAGGGAAAATTTTTACAATGTAAGAAATGTGTTTAAAAGATGATTTATCATAGACAAGCAATCCAACAATGATTATATTCATAATTTATGTATTTGTTTTTGTAAGAAGATTAAAATCCTTCCCCGTAATTTTTTGTTTTACTGATTTCCTATAAAATTGAAGCACGAAAATACACAAATTTCACTGATTTGCATCTAGTTTTTCCCAAGAATTATTGAATCAGGTTAAATGAATAATTTAATTTAAAGTCCACACACTGGGGAGAGGACTGGGGTTGCCTGCGTGAACACAGCCTGAAGGGGACTAGTGCACTACAGCAGGCCGGGAGGGAGTCCGGAAAGAAGTCTGGACCTGCCTAAGAGGCAAGAGACCATTGTTTCAGGGTGCGCGAGGAGAGGGGGATTCAGAGCACCGCCTACACGAGCTCCAGAGTCGGGCTCGAGACAGGCATGGGACGCTAAGCCTGCTGCTGTTGCCACCAAGAAGCCTGTGTGCGAGCACAGGTCACTATCCGCACCACCCATCCGGGGAGCCTGTGCAGCCCGCCACTGCCAGGGGCCCGGGATCCAGGAACAACTCCCCCAGGAGAACGCACGGCGTGCCTCAGGCTGATGCAACGTCACGCTGGCCTCTGCCGCCACAGGCCCGCCCCGCACTCCGTGACATCCAGTCTGAGCGAAAAACAGATGCCCTCAGGCAACCTACATGCAGAGGCGGGACCAAATCCAAAGCTGAGCCCCTGGGAGCTGTGCGAACAAAGAGAAAGGGAAATTTCTCCCAGCAGCCTCAGAAACAGCGGATGAAATCTCCACAATCAACTTGATGTACCCTGCATCTGTGGAATACATGAATAGACAACGAATCATCCCAAATTGAGGAGGTGGACTTTGGGAGCAATGATATATTTTCTTTTTCCCCTTTTTCTCTTTTTAGCCGTATGGATGACAGGGTCTTGGTGCTCCAGCTGGGCGTCAGGGCTGTGCCTCTGAGGTGGGAGAGACAAGTTCAGGACATTGATCCACCAGACAACACCCAGCTGGATGTAATATTAAACGGCAAAAATCTCCCAGAGATCTCCATCTCAACACCAAGACCCAGCTCCACTCAACGACCAGCAAGCTACAGTGCTGGACACCCTATGCCAAACAACTAGCAAGACAGGAACACAACCCGTCTCATTAGCAGAGAGGCTGCCTAAAATCATAATAAGATCACAGACACCCCAAAACACACCAACAGATGCACACTTGCCCACCAGAAAAAAAGATCCAGGCTCATCCACCAGAACACAGGCACCAGTCCCTTCCAAGAGGAAGCCTACACAACCCACTGAATCAACCTTAGCCACTACGGGCAGACACCAAAAACAAAGGGAACTATGACCTTGCAGCCTGCAAAAAGGAGACCCCAAACACAGTAAGTTAAGCAAAATGAGAAGACAGAGAAACACACAGCAGATGAAGGAGCAAAGTAAAAACTCACCAGACCTAACAAATGAAGAGGAAATAGGCAGTCTACCTGAAAAAGAATTCAGAATAATGATAGTAAAGATGATCCAAAATCTTGGAAATAGAATGGAGAAAATACAAGAAACGTTTAATAAGGACCTAGAAGAACTAAAGATGAAACAAACAATGATGAACAACACAATAGATGAAATTAAAAATTCTCTAGAAGGAATCAATAGCAGAACAACTGAGGCAGAAGAACAGATAAGTTACCTGGAAGATAAAATAGTGGAAATAACTACTGCAGAGCAGAATAAGGAAAAAAGAATGAAAAGAATTGAGGACAGTCTCAGAGACCTCTGGGACAACATGAAATGACCAACATTCAAATTATAGGGGGTCCCAGAAGAAGAGAAAAAGAAAGGGACTGAAAAAATATTTGAAGAGATTATAGTTGAAAACTTCCCTCATATGGGAAAGGAAATAGTTAATCAAGTCCAGGAAGCACAGAGTCCCATACATGATAAATCCAAGGAGAAACATGCCAAAACACATATTAATCAAACTATGAAAAATTAAATACAAAGAAAAAATATTAAAAGCACCAAGGGAAAGACAACAAATAACATACAAGGGAATCCCCATAAGGTTAACAGCTGATCTGTCAGCAGAAACTCTGCAAGCCAGAAAGGAGTGGCAGGACATATTTAAAGTGATGAAAGGGAAAAACCTACAACCAAGATTACTCTACCCAGCAAGGATTTCATTCAGATTTGATGGAGAAATTAAAACCTTTACAGACAAGCAAAAGCTAAGAGAATTCAGCACCACCAAACCAGCTTTACAACAAATGCTAAAGGAACTTCTCTAGGCAGGAAACACAAGAGAAGGAAAAGACCTACAATAAAAACCCAAAACAATTAAGAAAATGGTAATATGAACATACATATGGATAATGACCTTAAATGTAAATGGATTAAACGTTCCAACCAAAAGACATAGACTGACTGAATGGATAGAAAAACAAGACCTGTATATATGCTGTCTACAAGAGACCCACTTCACACCTAGGGACACATACAGACTGAAAGTGAAGGGATGGAAAAAGATATTCCATGCAAATGGAAATCAAAAGAAAACTGGAGTAGCAATTCTCATATCCTTAGAATGGGAGAAAGTAGTTGCAAATGAAGCAACTGACAAAGGATTAATCTCCAAAATGTACAAGCAGCTCATGCAGCTCAATATCAAAAAAACAAACAACCCCATCCAAAAAT
>NW_020172492.1:7464855-7479432 GCF_003031525.2 Neophocaena asiaeorientalis asiaeorientalis
AAAAAAAAAGGTCATGAAGAACCTAGCAGCAAGACCTACTAGAGAATGGTCTTGAGGACATGGGGTGGGGGAAGGGTAAGCTGGGACAAAGTGAAAGAGTGGCATGGACATATATAATGCAAAATGTAAAATAGATAGCTAGTGGGAAGCAGCCGCATAGCACAGGGAGATCAGCTCGGTGCTTTGTGATCACCTAGAGGGGTGGGATAGGGAGAGTGGGAGGCAGGGAGATGCAATAGGGAAGAGATATGGGGATATATGTATATGTATAGCTGATTCACTTTGTTATAAAGCAGAAACTAGCACACCATTGTAAAGCAATTATACTCTAATAAAGATTTTAAAAGATAAAAAAAATAAAGTCCACACATTGCAGTATAACATATATGGTTCTTGTTTGGGACTTCCCTGGTGGCACAGTTGTTAAAATTCGCCTCCCAATGCAGGGGACACGGGTTTGATCCCTGGTCCGGGATGATCCCACATGCGTGGAGCAAGCCCATGCACCACGACTACTGAACCTCTGCTCTAGACCCTACGAGCCACAAGTAGTGAACCTGTGTGCCACAACTACTGAAGCCCATGTGCCTAGAACCCGTGCTCCACAGCAAAGAGAAGCCACCACAGTGAGAAGCCCACGCACCACAACGAAGAGTAGTCCCTGCTCGTCACAGCTAGAGAAAGCCCGCGTGCAGCAACAAAGACCTAATGCAGCCAAAAATAAACAAATAAAATAAATAAATTTATTTTTTAAAAAAAGTGAAGAGTAGTGGTAAAATGTTTAAAAAACAAAATTTTCTTGTTTGAATTTCTCTGTCGACCATGCATTAAACAGCAGTATTTTAAGGCTATGGAAGATGCTCATATTGTATCCCTAAGCACCTCTTTTTTAGAAGGATTTGTGACCTTCTGTTCCACTGATGGTAAGGAATTTCATTGTTCTGGCTTCCATACTCTGCTTGACCTATTCATCCTAAATAAGCTAATCCTGGAGAAAGTTTTGCTTCAGGCATAAAATGATCAACACAGGGATGGAAAGCAAATCTACCACTGCACGTGCAAAAACTGATATAAGAGCCATGGTAGAGTGTTATATGCATGTAAATACAGTTTCAGAACATACCTCCCACTAAAGTCAAGACATCCAATTTAAGGACTTCAATCATCATTTATAATAATTTATTTGGTCACCAGAAATTGCTGTTACACAGAGCAACATAGTTACCTTTATATAACATGCAACTGTTGTCAAGGTTCTAATTCACTGATAAAATTACCCAGGAGAATACAGTATTAAAAACAAGAAAAATGGACTTCCCTGGTGGCACAGTGGTTGCGAGTCTGCCTGCCGATACAGGGGACACGGGTTCGTGCCCCGGTCCGGGAAGACCCCACATGCCGCGGAGCGGCTTGGCCCGTGAGCCATGGCCGCTGAGCCTGCACGTCCGGAGCCTGTGCTCCGCAACGGGAGAGGCCACAACAGTGAGAGGCCCACGTACCGCACAAAAAAACAAGAAAAATAAGAGGATAGCACAAAATTATAAATATGATATTAAGGACTGCTACTTCCTTTGGGGCTTGTTTTGTAATTGATACCAAATGTGAATTCAGAGTATATCAATACCTTCTTTGATAAGAGAAAAGTTTTGGCCAAGAGTCAAAATCTTTTCTCCTAACTCAGCACATCTCCCTAAATGTACTATTATCACCTACCATCTAGAGTGAAGCTTCCACCAACTAATGCCCTGCCTCATTAATATCAGCAACAAAAATCTGTAGTCCTAAAACCACCCTGAGCTGGAATGATTTCTGTTCCAAAAACCATCAGGGCTTTTGATAAGAACTACATCTAAGGGCTTCAAGTCAAGCCAGCTTAGTTGCATCTAAGTACAGAATGGCCAAGGTAAGAGATGTTTTGCATGAATGTAAGTATGTTGGTGCAGACAAAATGGAAGAACGCTTGTCATGCAGAAGTATTGGTTTTTCTCATTAGCACATCATTGGTTTTTAATGTAAGCAAGATTTCTTGAAAGACATCTTTTCTTTGTTGGATTAAAAAAATTACATTTAAAATTGAAAGTATTTGCAGTAAAAGTAACATCTCTCAGTCAAATTCTTAAGCTTCAGTTGATTAGAACAGAAATGTAAAGGTTATATTGCTGTCAATACATGTAGATGTCAATTTCTTATTCAAGTGTTATAAAGGTAGCAAGGGGCTTAATCATTTAAATGGCATTTGAAAGACAACAATTGATTTTTTTATAGAACATAGATTATAATGATCAGAAATTGCTACTTTCCCCCAAGATATTCGGTTAACAAGTCACAAAGTCAGAGTCTATATTCGTAAAAGAAGTCATACCAGAATATTGTGTGGTGCTCCATCAGATGTTAAACCTATACTTTCTATTCCTGTGTGTAGAAAATAAGTAAAATTCTGACTAAATCTGTTCATTTTATCAAAAATATCCTGGAGGCCATTGTGAGGGGAAATCAAGGAAGTAACACCTGTTCCTTTGGACAAAAATCACGGAGTTAGGTATTCCAAATATGACTTTATATAATTAATAACCAGCTTTGAACCTTTGCCATTAGATTCATCTTTTATTAGACTTCTTTCAGTATCTAATCAGTGGAAGAATTGTGGGAGTCTGTGAGACTAGGAGAAACACACACGGGTTTTGAGGAATAACATTCCAGATTTAAGACTAATTAACCCTAATTATCTACTGCTTGTATCATATCTAAAAGTTTTAGTCCAGCTGTAAAAATATAGTGTTTACAACACACACACATAAATTATAAATCTAGTTACTATGGTAACCAGTAGCTTTAGAAATAAATTTGCCTGCATGCTCGCATCTGTAAGTCTGTGCCTCAAGAATTGAACATGAAGTTTGTCTCCAGTGACAACCTAGCTTCAGATTTCTATCTGTGACTACTTTCTTACTCTGATGAAGAAAGATCTTATAGACCCTGAGTTTGTTTCAAGAGTATACAAGACACAGAGATTAAGTTGAGTGATTCTTGAACGGGGATATCATTCTTAATAGGAAAAGCCTCTGGCACAGAATGTGTTGAACCTCTTGCAAATATAGAAGACTACCCTGTATAAGCAGTATCAGTGGTAAATCTGTGACACATATTCCGCCCCAGAATTAGGGAGCATAGGTATAAAGGAAGTATTATGTACTAGGTCTGCCCCTGCCCTTTGATTCAATTTCACTTTAAACAAATCCCTATATCTTAATTTAAATAAAATAGGAACTTATATCAATCTTAGCACCTGTATGTGTTGTATTTAACTGCCAAGCTGAAAACCAAGCTGAAATGCTGCAGAAACATGACAGAAAGTTAAGATCAATAACAACAAACAAAAAGAGAAGCAAAAAAACCCAAAAATCAAACATAGTCTTATCATGCAAAATGTCTTTTTTTTTTTCTTTTGGCTGCATTGGGTCTTCGTTGCTGTGCATGGGCTTTCTCTAGTTGTGGCGAGCAGGGACTACTCTTCATTGCAGCATGTGGGCTTCTCATTGCGGTGGCTTCTCTTTGTTGTGGAGCACGGGCTCTAGGTGCACGGGCTTCAATAGTTGCAGCGTGTGGGCTCTAGAGCGCAGTCTCAGTAGTTGTGGCACACGGGCTTAGTTGCTCCACGGCATGTGGGATCTTCCCGGACCAGGGCTTGAACCCATGTCCCCTGCATTGGCAGGCAGATTCTTAACCACCGCGCCACCAAGGAAGTCCCTGCAAAATATCTTAGAATGAATTACAGGTCAAAAAATCTGTACTCTCCGAGTGAGCTAGGATCCCTGTGGCAGTCTGCTCAGACCAATGGACAACTTTTCAGAATAATCTTTTTTAAATGTATAAAGTAAGTAGCTTAAGACTTTAACAAAAACTGATTACATTTAATCAGAGCTATACCCATGGCTCTTTTGGTGGTCTTTGGACCCTATATAAAGAATCTCTGCATGATAGGTAGGCAGTTAAAATAAGATGAATATGGGTGGATTGCAGATATTTGAGGTAGAAATTACAGAACTTTCTGAAGAAAACATTGGGTGGAGTTGATTGAGAATGAGGGAATAATCCAAGGGAATACCCAGTTTCAAGGTTAAACAATAGTGTGGGGATGCTGACAATTTCAGAGATGATGATAACTGGTCGGTAGATGTAGCAAGACAGTATGTCCATAAGAAAGTGATAGTTGGTTGTAGGGTAGACTCAAAGAGTTCCATTTTGGCCCTATGACTTTTGAAAGGCCTCTTAGGTTGTCAGAGAAAGATGTCAAGAAGGCAGTTGGGAGTCTAAGTCTGAATGTCAGGCATTCTGGGATATGCTCAATTCATAACGTGCAAAATCATACCTGAGTGTTCCTCCCCAGTACACAGCTATCCAATCTTGTGTTAACACGGAACACTTTTCTTTTTCTTAGCAACCTCAAGGGACCAGAATTCAGCAGGGTTTACTTTGGGCATTTCTGATATTTTACTAAATGCTTATTCTATAATTATTATGTAACATTTTGTAGTTTTTGAGAACCTACTAGATGACAGATATTGTTCCTGGACACTGTGGTTCACATACATCAATTCAAATCGTGATAATCATTTTGTAAGTTTTTATAGGAAGAAGCTGAAGATTCAGTCATATTATCTATCTTTTATAAGGTTATATGGTGATTAACTTGCTAACTAAAGTTTGAACTCAGATCTGTGTGACTTCAAAGTCCATATTTTTTCTGTGGTATCACGTACTGATTCCTTTTTTAATCTATTCTATTCTGGTGTATTTAAACCTCTAATTTACTGGTTCATTGAATTTATTTTTCTCATATCAGTTTGAAATAGAAGTCTTTAATAACTCAGGAGATAAATGGTCTTTCTCTTGCTCAGTAAATAAACGTATTCTTTCCAAAATGGGATGCAACTATGGGTGTTTTGTTGCCTATTTGGTGCTATGGTGTAGCACCAAAAATCCTCTGTAAAATGACATTGACACCCAGAATTTTCCTATAAAAAAAGGGAGTATCTCACAATAATTCCTAAAGAAACCAATAAAAACAAAACAAACAAAAGTAGCCAGAGGAGTCATCCGAACAGCCTCTTACCTGTAAAATGAAAAGCTGAGGAGAAGGCCTACCTTTTCCGTGGATGCTGTATTCATAGACACAGTCATAGGCATCCCTACAGAGTTAATAGAAAAGATTGGCTTCTTTGTTCCCTGGGAAATATTTTTTTCCATTTCTACTCCTTGTTGTTTTATTCTTCTGAAAGCTTTTTAAGACTTGTTTACTTACTCACCTGCAGCTAAAACTTGTTTTCATAGCTAGGTGGTAAGGCTTTTTTCAGTGCCAGTTATAGATGACTTTATTCTTTAAAAGAAATCACTTACATTTTTCCCATATTTAGAATTCAAATCTTGAGTATTTTTAAGAGCAATTTCTGTGTATTTATCTGAGGGTTACCTTTGGTTCTGCTAAACTTTAATACTTGGCTGGATGTTTATATGCCAACAGTTTTCTCCCATTTTTTACTTGTTCCCCTAATACCTTCAAAATACAAAAATACATGTGAGTGAAAGTCCTTATTGGCTTCTTATTGTTGAGTCAACTTCTGAAATCTTGCTCTGGAATATAGTTTCTGAAGGAATTCGGCTGCAACGGAGTATTTCCACAGTTTAATAACCCCACCATGGAAACTGCTTTTGATTTTTTTAATAGAAAGATGTACAAGATTTATGCATACTAATTGGTTGTGAGTCTTGGACTATTTTGTTGTGTGATTTAGTAAACCCATGAATTTTTCTTACAGAATATTAATTTTAAATTTATTTGATTAAGCTGACAGAACTCAAACAGCACAATTAAAGTACATTTAGAATAGAATAATGCTTTTTAAATACTGCTTCCATATTAAAAATAAAGTTTACACTTTGCAAAGTGTTTGATACAATATTATGTACCTCATTATGGCTAAGTAATTACTGAGCCCTGTATTTATTTAAAAATACTGATAGAAAGATAGAAAGATAGATTAGATAGATAGAAAGAAAGATAGATAGGTAGATAGATACATATTCCTACTGAGCACAGACAGCTAAAAGTCCTATCTCAGAGCTTTTCAGCTAAGTCTTCATGAGTATATTGTCAGGTATTTTAATAAAAAGTTTGATGCATTTTTGATCTTTGACTGCTGACAACTTTCAAGCACAGCCTTCTTTCTCCCCATTTGCCCACATCTGATTAGAAAGCCCTGCATTTTCTTCTTTGGCTCCAGCAGGCACTTTGAACCGTGAAAGCCCCAGCCAAATAAGTAGGAATCCCCTCTCCATGCCCCTTACTAACCATAACCACTCCTCAAGCCACCAGTTACTCCTTTTCTCTCCAACCATTTTTAGATCTGCTAGGGACCCTACCCTGTTCTCCTCAAAAACTTCCTTCTGTGAATAATGAATCTTTTATACCCTCTTGTGCATATGTGGCTTCATCACAATCACCATCCAAACCAGCAGGACATCAACCCTGCCCCATGCAGGGCAACCACGGTGAAGGTACCAATCTTGACAATATCACAATTTCACTCCGTTTTCTAATTTTAAATATTTGAATTAAAATATGTAAGTCTTTTAATATTGATAACAAAGATAGAAAGATAGATTAGATAGATAGAAAGATAGATAGATAGGTAGATAGATACATATTCCTACTGAGCACAGACAGCTAAAAGTCCTATCTCAGAGCTTTTCAGCTAAGTCTTCATGACTATATTGTCAGGTATTTTAATAAAAAGTTTGATGCATTTTTGATCTTTGACTGCTGACAACTTTCAAGCACAGCCTTCTTTCTCCCCATTTGCCCACATCTGATTAGAAAGCCCTGCATTTTCTTCTTTGGCTCCAGCAGGCACTTTGAACCGTGAAAGCCCCAGCCAAATAAGTAGGAATCCCCTCTCCATGCCCCTTACTAACCATAACCACTCCTCAAGCCACCAGTTACTCCTTTTCTCTCCAACCATTTTTAGATCTGCTAGGGACCCTACCCTGTTCTCCTCAAAAACTTCCTTCTGTGAATAATGAATCTTTTATACCCTCTTGTGCATATGTGGCTTCATCACAATCACCATCCAAACCAGCAGGACATCAACCCTGCCCCATGCAGGGCAACCACGGCGAAGGTACCAATCTTGACAATATCACAATTTCACTCCGTTTTCTAATTTTAAATATTTGAATTAAAATATGTAAGTCTTTTAATATTGATAACATTCCTTGTACTTTACAGTGTGACTAGGTTCTTTGCATATTTTTTAATGAAGGTGTAGACATTAGATTCTATTTTATTATTTTTTTAATTGAAGCATAGTTGATTTACAGTGTGTTAATTTCTGCTGTACAGCAAAGTGATTCGGTATACATATATATATATATATATATATATATATATATATATATATATATATACACATTCTTTTTTATATTCTTTTTCACTATGGTTTATCACAGGATATCAAATATAGTTCTCTGTGCTATACAGTAGGACCTTGTTGTTTATCCATTCTATATATAAAGGCTTACATCTGCTAACCTCAACCTCCCACTCCATCCCTCCCCCAACCCCCAGCCCTTTGGCAACCACCAGTCTGTTCTCTATGTCCATGATTCTGTTTCTGTTTCATAGATAGGTTCATTTGTGTCATATTTTAGATTCCGCAAATAAGTGAATCATATGGCGTTTCTCTTTCTCTGTCTGACTTACTTCACTTAGTATGATAATCTCTAGTTTATCCACGTTGCTCTTTGCATGTGTTTTGAACACCATGCAGCCTCACTGATACAGGCACGTGCTAGTATCTGTTTCTTAAAGTGGAATTCTTGAGTCATCTGCAGTTCCAGTCACTTAGGAATGCTATGTCAAAAGTGTAGATTCTTTTTTCTTTCCAGTTTTATTTAGAAATTGACGTATATCACTGTATAAGTTTAAGGTGTACAGCATGATGGTTTGATTTACATATATTGTGAAATGATTACCACAGGAGGTTTAGTTAACATCTATCATCTCATAGAGATACAAGAAAAAGAAAATTTGAAACAATCTCCTTGTGATGAGAACGCTTAGGATTTACTCCCTTAACAGCTTTCCTGTATATCATACAGCTGTGTTAGCAGTAATCATCACGTTGTACATGACATCCCTAGTACTTATTTACCTTATAGCTGGAAGTTTGTGCAATACCTTTTGATCAACTTTCCTCCAGTTCCCCCTCCCCTCACTCTTACAAAGTGCAGATTCTTAGGACATATCCCAGATACCTTAGAACAGAATTCCTGAGCGTGGGGAATAGAAATTAGTATTTCTAGTGATAACATAAGATGGTTATGTGTAGTTTAGTTTCCATGGGAAACTAAACCATACCATGGGACTGGTATGACCTTGGGAAAACCTGACTGCATTTCTTCCTAGACTTAATTGCGTCTATTCAATCACATCTCAACTGTTCCACTCAGGACCCATTGTTGTTTTTCATGTAAATTACCTTGAATATCTTTGTGTGTTATGATTCCATTCAAAAGAAACCTCTCAAGATCATAAGGAACATTGTGTGTTGACTTTTATTTCCATTAATATATGCATTTCATGAAAACTAAAAGGTTAGATATGAGTTTTTAAACAGGATAAAAATAGGGACTTCCCTGGTGGTCCAGTGGTTAGAACTTAGCACTTTCACTGCTGTGGCCCCGGGTTCAGTCCCTGGCTGGGGAACTGAGATGTTGCAAGCCACATGGCATGGGCAAAAAAAAAAAGAAAAAAAAAAAAGGTACAGGGGGGCCTGGGTTCTCAAAAAAAAAAAGACAAAAATAGCATAAGTGCTAGCTAAACATTTCCAAGCTACAAAGATTTTTCAACCATACTAAAAGTAACAAAACAAAGATATGTGGTGTGTAGTATATCTCTTTATGGCACACACAAGTAAAACAAAGTATAGAAACTGAACACTTCGACAAATTTGATGGCTAAATAATAAAATTACTCTGAACCACATTCTTTTTACAGTGTATTTTGATGAACAGAATTTCCTTAACTTTAAGTCAAATTTATCAATCCTTCCTCTTATGATTAATTCATTTTGCATCATGTTTATGAAAGGTTTACTGACCCCAAAGTGATGAAATTATTCTCGTGTGTTTTTCACTTGGACCATTTACTAAAAAGACTATATTTTCATCACTGTATTGCACAGAACTAAGTTAGATAACCATAAATATATGGATTTTAAACCTATTCTGTTCTCTGTTCTGTTCCATTGATCCATTTGTTTGTCCTTGTATGAGTACAAACTGTTGTAACTACTGTAACTTTATAAGAATTTTAATATTTTGGAAGGGCAAGTCCTCCAAATTGTTTTTCTTTTTCAAAATTTCCCTGACTAGTGTTTGTCCTTTGAAAACCCATAAAAATTGCAGTATTAGCATGTTCAATTTGACAAAAAAAATCTGCTCAGATTTTTATTTGGATTCCATTAAGCCCATAGATTAATTTGGGTACAACATTTTTTGAGTTGTGATATGAGTATTTTCATTATCATTAAATTTAACACATGTTAAAATTTCCATTGTGATTTCTTACTTGACTCAAGGTTTAATTAGCATGGTATTGCTTACCTTACTAGAAGTTGGGATTTCTTTTCATCTTTTTGTTATTGATTTCTAACTTAATCCCACTATGCTCAGTGCACACAACTTTGAATGATCTAATTTCTTTGAAACTGAGCCTTGTTTTTATGTCCTTGCATAAGTTGAATATTTCATGTGCAGTTTTAAAGAATGTGTACTGTTAGGTGTGTAGATACTTATACTTGTTAGATCTTCATTTGAGGAACTAACTATTAACTGTTATAAAGTTCCCTTTTTATCTCATTTAATGCTTCTCATCCCAAAATATACCTGTCTGATATTAAACTGAATCTCTGCTTCGTTTTCGTTTGCATTTTTTTCTTATAAATTCTACTTACATAATTATATCTAAACTTACAACAAGTTTGTTTTGAGTGTGTCTCCTATGTACAGTATACAGTTAAGTCTGTGAGCCTTTTACATTTATTGATATGGCAGATATGTTTTTACTTTTAGTTCTTTTGCACTAACTTAAGTTTTAGTTTCCTTTTCAATACCTCTTTTTAATTTATCTCATCATGGTCTCTTTGTTTTGCTTTATTCAGTTGCTTCTTCCAATATTCAGGAAGATTTAATTTTTGTTTCACTGATTATGTACTAAACATCTTTTCATTTTAAAAAGTTTACATTGACTTTGTACTATGAAAATAACAAAATTAGTATATATCAGTTTCCTTCCCTTTGGCCTGCATAACAGATGGTGCCATTGCTCTGTCCATATCCCCTTGACTAATCATGGAAGTTAACCCAGTGGCTGTGGACAGTGAACAATTCTTGTACCCTGAGGTTCAAACACCAGATATCTGTCTGAGGACATCCTCTGGTTTATGTGAGCATTCTCTATCTCCTAAAGTAACTTCCAACTAATGAGAGACGATAAGAATGGGTGGGAAAATATCCCAACTTTCTTGCTCCTCATTGGAACAATTCTGAGATTTGTTTTATCTCAATTCTGAGATCCTGGTTTTCTCAGGATCTCAGTTGAATAAATTTCCAGTTGCCCACAACAGTGGCCCCTCTAATTAGTAGGCATTTTATTGGTTTTCTTTACTTCTTTGATTAATTTCCTACTCCTTCACCTACTTCTCCTCAACTTTTATTACTTCTGGGGAAGAAGGAATTAAAGAAGGTGAGTTTTGAGGGTTAGATGTCTCAGGGAAAGAAAGAAGGCAGCTGCCCTGGTCTTATCTCCTTATAAATGGGATGATTACTGGATCTCTTTTCCTTACAAACCACACTAATACTGTCTTCCAGGAGAAGAGTTCTTATGTATGAAATGTTTATGTAGAATATCCGTGGTTTAGGTTTGTTTATGGTGAACAAAACTAGAATCTATGGATTTTGTGAGCTATGACTCCCTGGAAATTGTCCCATGAGCTATATAATAACCTATGGTACTAAACAGATATATTTCATAAATTAAACACTTCCTACTGTGTGATGTAACCCATATACCTCACAGGATACCTCCTTTACTGCTCTAGGTTACACAGCATGTGTACAAAATATGAAAGAAGGTCCTGGGAAGCAGCTCCTAGTTGCCTAGATCTCTCCCTAATTCACCTCTGGTTCTTGATTGCTTTTATTCTCAAAATTTTTCATAGAACCTGATAAATGAGTAAGCTCTCTGATTCTTGTGAATCTGGCTTTAAATATGAACCTTCATGTTCGTTCACCTCCTAAATAAATTATTTACTTAAATATTTGTTTTGGAATCAGCTTTTGGAGGAAACTAAGGTATGATGCTTTCCTTCCCCTTTACCTTCTTTTGTAGGCTGTGCTCCCAGGAAGCAGATTCAGTTAGTATTAAGATATTTACTAAGGAGTGCATTTAGGATACACATTTGTAAACAGGAGGGATAAGAATCAGGTCTGGGTAGAGGGAGAAATCGAACCAAAATGTAGATGCAGCTGTAACCTAGACTGATAACTCTAGGAGCTCTGAGCTACAGTGGTCCTTCAAAACTGTTCCACGTTGAGCTGAGATAGCCAGCCCTTTACATTCTACTAGGTCTCAGTCATTGTATGTGGCAGAATGTGACTTGAGCTAGATAAGTCTTTACAGTTGAGGCAACCCTTGAAGAAGCAAAAAGTTTATCTATCAACAGTGCTCTCAGCCTTTCAACAAGAGCAACAAGTCTTTCACTGAAATGGAATATGGGTGGAATATCACAATCATTACATGCCTTCTGGGTTTTATGACTACACCATTTTTTTCTTTTATTCTTTTTTTTTCCCTACTCTACTTTTTTAAACCTTTGAATATTCTCATTTTTTTACTTGTTTATCAGTTTCAAATGAGATAATCAGTGTGATTTCACACCCTCATAATTTTTCTTCCCCTTTCCCTCCTAAATATTATTAATTATATTACTTATGGATTTTCAGGATTGATTACATTTACATTACATTCTGCTTTAGTCTTAGTCTTGTTATTAAATAAATTGAATTGCATATCACAAATCATTTTGCTATAATTTCTCAATTCACCTCATGTTCAACTGAAGATTTTTTTTTTTTAATAGAGCTGCAATGAACATTTTGGTACATGACTCTTTTTGAATCCTGGTTTTCTCAGGGTATATGCCCAGTAGTGGGATTGCTGGGTCATATGGTAGTTCTATTTGTAGTTTTTTAAGGAACCTCCATACTGTTCTCCATAGTGGCTGTACCAATTCACATTCCCACCAGCAGTGCAAGAGTTCAACTGAAGATTTTTAATTGTTAATTTCTTTAGGAAGGGCTTACAGAACATGTGATTTGATTTATTTTTTTGTATGTTCAAATGTATTTTCTGCTTTCTTTATTTTAAAAATATATTCTATTAGTCAGTTTTTGCTACAGCAGTAGGCAACTCCAAGATTTCAGCTGCACATTTGCTGGGTTCTACTGGCTTGGACTGGTTCAGTAAGGCTTATGACCTTTTCATTGGGGGGCCTAGGTTGAAGGAAAGGCTACTGCCTGGGTCCTGCTGTTTTCATGGCAGGGGAGAGGAGCACAAAAAGCACTAATGAAAACATGGAATTTCTCTTAAAATCTCTAGACTGGCATGTTGACATTTTTGTTCACATTCTGTTGGCTATATCAGATCATATGGCAAAAGCCCATGTGGCAGAAAGCCAAATGGCAGAGGGGCATATTGGAGAGGAGTGAGTCAATGGCTTTGACAATACTGCTTTCTAACAAGTACATTCCTTGGTAACTGTAATTGAGTTCTCTCTCTTTTGCTTACAAAATACACTTACTTCTCCCCAACAAAGGTACTAGATTCTTCATTTATATATACATGGCCTTAGGCTTGAAACCCAGGGTCTTGTGATGGACTATTCTTCATCAGGACCAGATGTAGATTCCCTTTATTTGGAGGCCTATAAATGAAATAGAGACAAATAGCATACAGTGGAGAAAACAGCATATGGTAATTGTAGCAAGTACTCCTGTTTGGAAAGGAAAATAATAGAACCATATGGCAGTTACTGGTTAATAGCAATTCTGAAATATAGGCAAATATTCCAAGATTCTCCTTTCTGGAAAGAGGGAATGTCCTTTGATTAGGCTCTAGTTCTGCTCCTGATAGAAACTTTTAAGTTCCTTTTTATCTATTGCTCCTAGATGTGCGCTCTGGGAAATCTTTTCTTTTTCATTATCCTTGCTCATATCTGAAGAGTTTCTGCTTTCTGTCCATAAAAAATTGTATTTCCAAGGGTATTTTTTGGTTCTTTAACCATTAGAGTCTCTTTTAATCCACGTTTCAGATTCTTTTCAAAATATATTACCACGTCTTTTTTTAAAATTTCTATTCAATTGAACTCAGATCTAAGTGTAAGTGGCCATACCCATAAAATATGCATCTTTTTCTTTGGACTTAATTTTAACTACCTGCATTTATCAAATTTCTATGTGGTAACCCTTTGCCTCCTTTCTCTGAGTCATTTTGTTCACCTGAAAGAATTACTTGAGAGTCACATTAATCCAAGCGAGAAGAAAATATGCACTGTTCCTTTGCATTTTCATGTTAAAAGTTGTTTTTCTTCTTTTGAAACTTTGTTATTTTCTCTGAAATATGATACTTTTATTTGGACATGTCTCAATGTTGACTTCTCCATATTCATTTTGTTCCAATGTAGAATCTTCTCTTGATATTTGTGGAGTCTCAGGCAAGAATAAAAATGGTGCCCCACATGCCAAAATTCTACATCTTGAAACATAATGGATCCTGTTAACATGTGTGTTAAATAAATTATGTTCTATCATCCTACTTTGAAAAGATAATCATGACCAAAAAGCAGTCACTCTAGCTTCAAAGCTAACAACGTATCAAAACCACTGAATGCAATCGTTAGCGAGTGTATTGGGGGTTATTGCTTTTGGTAAGACAGTGTTGAGTGATACACAATTTAAATAAAAATATAATTTCTAAATTATTAAATATTGCATATAATTATTTATGCTTTTATTTTAGGAAAAATCAGAACTATGTTATAATTGACATCTTTACAAAATGTGTTTTATTTGTAAATTTTCAATACTGATTAAATGTATTTAATAATTATTTTATTATTATGTCAATTTGAAGAAGCCATTGCCTACTGAGGCATAAGCCCTTGAAATTGTCCATAAAAGCCTGAAAGCAAAATTTAGATTCATAATTAAATTATGTACTTAATATATAATATTCAAATATTATAATGGTGTCACAATAAATTATCATTTTGCATAAAATATTACAAACTACATAAAGTGATCATATAAGTTGCTATCAGATATATGGTGATTTTTCGCCATGTCTTAAAATATCTGGATCAATATAGTGTTTCAAAAATTCCTCTTTGTCGCGGGGCTTCCCTGGTGGCGCAGTGGTTGAGAGTCCGCCTGCCGATGCAGGGGACACGGGTTCGTGCC
>NW_020172492.1:7479590-7506929 GCF_003031525.2 Neophocaena asiaeorientalis asiaeorientalis
CACACACACACACACACACACACACACACAAATTCCTCTTTGTATGAATTTTATGTTTTTGGAAAACACTTTCTTGCCATATCTTTTGGGACATTTCCATTTCCAGTCACACTCTTTTTAAATCTGATTCTATTTGTCCTATTCTGAGTTTCTAACAATGTTAATGTTAATTGTTCATTGCCTCCAATTTCTCGTCATTTCTGGGATAATGTATTTATTTTCCTTCTCCTACTTCACTAGGCTTTGCTAGCTCTGGCTGCATTATTTTTACTGTCTTGCCATTGTTTCACAGATTTCCCTGCCTACTTTTTTCTTTTTTCTTTTTTGGCTGCACCACACAGCATGTGGGATCTTAGTTCCCCGACAAGGGATCGAACCCGTGACCCCTGCATTGAGAGCACGGAGCCTTAACCACTGGACCACCAGGGAAGTCCCCTGCCTACTTTTTGCTATTGATTTAAAGAGGTAATCCATTCACTGAGCTATCTTTTAATTCTTGGCAATATATTTCAGTAAAATTTTCAACAGCTCCATGAAATATATTTTTCTGAGAATATTCTTTTTTATTTTTTTCTTATTTCTGTCTTTTTTGTTTCTTGTAGTGTGTTTTTATATATTTTATAGTAGTTCCTTTTTTTCCCTATCATCGATGTTTTGAGTTCTTCTTTGCAAGCTCTTTTCAAGACTTATACAGGAGATGAGCCATGGACATGTACTATCAGGAATTCTTCTGGCTTATACCTAGGTGTGTGTGTGTATTTGTGTATGAGAGAGAAGAAGAAAGAGAGACAGACAGATGAGAGATAAATAGCAGGAAGAACTAGATTTGATGTGATTTCTAATTTTGCCCAAGGAGATACTGAACATCTTTCAAATATAAATAAATAAAATCTATAAATGCAAGAATGTGCACTCCTGCCGATATATTGATGGAAATCCAGAGTTGTTTCAAATACAAATTTAAAGTGATCAGTGGTTTCAATTTCTCCATGAGGGCCCTAGATTTGTAGTCTAGGTATGTTGGAAGTATAAGACAAAAAAAAACACCAAAAACCAGGCATCACTCCTCTGTAGCCCTCTCCAGTGGTGGCTCTCTTCTTCCCCCTACTTTGTGTACCATGAGCCCTGGAAGTCCCCACTTCCAGACCATTTCTTCTCCCTCCATTCTCAAACAAACCAATGAAAAGAAAACTGCTTTTGTTGATGGCCATCAGACCATAGCAGTTCCTTGTTACAACCATTTGTAAATTTCTCAGTTATTCTTAAACATTGACGATTTTAAGACCTTAACACCAGGCTCAATCGGTATCTCTCAGTCAATGCCCCTGTCTCCACTCTGGTTACTTAAGCAACCATTACAAAATATCCAATTTATTGAGATCTGAAATCTCCTCATCAAGAAACTTTTGCCATCTTTCCTCAGCCTCTCACTTCCATGTTTATAGCCTAAAATCTCTTACAACCTATAACTTTATACTATTGACAAATCTCAATTTTGAGTATTCTGCATACTAACTACCAACTCCTATCTTTCCTGCTCATTTTTAGCAGCCACCATAATTTACCAGCATCCATTTTTATTACGGCCATTGATCCTGGCACTTTTTACTATGCATCATCTTACTCTTGTCCTGACATCCCTCCATATATAGCTCAGATTCCCTGTGACCAGAAGGCCTTAATGTTCCCCTTAGCTTGATGACATTTTAGACAGTTTTCTTTCTAAAGATAGACCTCTAACTTCCTTTTTCTTAAAGAATTTACTTTAAAACTCTTGCAATTTTAAATTCTTTCTCTGCTCCTTTGAGATGTAAATCAGCCTCTTGCCAGTTTTACAACCTAGAATGTCTTTCTCAAGGACCTGGGAGCCATCCCTTTAAAATATAATCATTAAAAAAAAAAAAAAAAAAAAAAAAAAAATATAATCATTAAGAAAGATAGCACCCCTAGACTGATAGTTAAGCCAGATATCAAGAGGGGGAGCATTAGCTAGCTGAGTTGACAAAGAACATTGTTGTTTTTGTTTTTTGTTTTTTTTTTTTGAGATGATGAGCCCATATAAAAAGTTAAATAATAGAAAGCAAAGTGCTGTTAAATATGCGATTATAATTATAATCTTCATGTCACTGTTTCCCCCCCACCCCACACGCGGGCCTCTCACCGCTGTGGCCCCTCCCCTCGCGGAGCACAGGCTCTGGACGCGCAGGCCCAGCGGCCATGGCTCAAGGGCCCAGCCGCTCCGTGGCATGTGAGACCCTCCGGGACCCATCAGCAGGCGGACTCTCAACCACTGCACCACCAGGGAAGGCCCCATGGCACTGTTTGATTGTAACGCTCATAATATAAAATAAAGCCATAATAAAGAATTACCAAAAAAAAAAAAAAAGGAGAAGCACCTCTATCTCAGAGTCTCTGTGGGAGGGTAGGAGCCTAAAGTCTTCCATAAGCATTAATTAGCAAACACAGATGGCCTAATCCCATTGACCAACCCACCAAAGATTTTTCTCTTCCCATTGCTTCTTCCTCATCTCCCAGTCTGTCTTGAATCCACTCCTACTAGACTCTCTACCTTTCCAAGGAAACCATTCATGCCAATGTTATCCATGATCTACTTGTTGCCAAAGCTTTAATTCAAATAACTTCTTTTCATCCCACTTGCTCTCTCAATTAACTCAAATTACTTCCTTCTTTTTAAAATATTTTTTTCACTTAGCTCTGTAACACCATATTTCTGGCTAATCTTCTACATTTTGACTACCCTTTCCAAGTTGCCTTTGCTAGTGTCTTATCCTTTACTCGATCCCTAAATATCCTAGTTCCCTCAGGATATTGCCTCAGGCTCTATCCTCTTTCCTATGTATTCTCATTCATTAAAAAATATCCTCTACTCCCCATTATTTAAATATTATCAGAGGTCTATTGTGTCTCTGTATTTCTAGGCTCAACCCTGTCCTTGAGCTTCCAACTGTCTGTTTAACATCTCTACTTTCATAAAAATAAATTGTTTTTATACTAAAGGAAAATTATTTTGACTTTACTGACTACACCAAAAAGTTAATGGAGGTATATCTAAGTGAGGTAAAGGAAGACATATATTTATAATTAGAAAATTAAGTAAAATATTTCATAAACCACTCTTCAGCATTATAGATACCTATCTTTAGGGTGTAAAAATTGTTAGGACCATCTTCTCCAAAGCAGATTAATGCTAATTACATATTATATAAAAGTGTATAAGTTTTATTGTTTTGATATAAATCAAAGGCTCACTACATGCTTAAGAAATAACACACTATAAAAGCCCAAGGTTTAATGGTCTGTAGCTCCTCTGAAACTTCGAGAGGTTGGACAAGTAATGGTTTTCATACAATTTTCCATGGGGTTCATCAGGTCTTTGACGATATCTCAGGAATTAAGTAGGGGAAGAAGGGGAGTTCTGTAGGCTCTATCTCCTGCATTCTCTTCAACCAGAGTGTCTTTCGTCTGCTTTACAAATTAAGGGTCCCTGTAGATTTCAGTTAGACAACATTTAGGACTATATTATATTTTATGGTGTTTGCACTTTAAAAACAGATAATCCTTTACAACAGGGGTCCCCAACCCTGTCCGTGGACAGGTACCAGTCTGCAGCCTGGTAGGCACTGGGCTGCACAGCAGGAGGTGAGTGGCCACGGAGCAAGTGAAGCTTCATCTGCCACTCCCCATTGCTCCCCATCACTCGCATCACCACCTGAACAAAACCTACCCCCACCCCACTCCCCCACCCTCCCACACCCCGGTCAGTGGAAAAATTGTCTTCCGTGAAACTGGTCCCTGGTGCCAAAAAGATTGGGGACCTCTGCTTTACAACGCATTTTAATCCTAATGGCGTATTATGTAACATTATTGAACTGTAAATGTTGACTCAGTACTTAAAATAACAAATATGCTGTCAATTCTCAGTGAAAATCAGTATTTGGAGTATAATGGAAAGAGCACCAGGACCAGGAGATAGGTTTTCCGTCATTTCCTTTTACTGATTAACTGTATGAACATAACTCATTCTGCCTTGCAAGGCTCTTGTGGCCTTAATTAAATCCATTTAAGAGTCTGGCCTTATAAGTCTAGTGAGTGTTTGGCGAAGAGCTCAAGGCATACTTCTTCATTTTGAATTCAAAAGGAGTATATTTGATGGAAAGCAATCTCAGTTCTATTACTTATTCATTAATTTATCAAATCTTTTTAAGCACATTGTCAATACATGTCAGTTTTGTGTATATTGGGGGAACATTAACAGTAAAATAAATATGATCCCTGCCCTCAAAAAGATTATACTCTGGAGAAACAGACAGACACTAATCAAATATTTTACACAATAAGTGTGTTTGTATGTGTGTGCATGTAAAATTTGGTAAGCACTAAGTAAGCATTACCAGGTAACATGACATGTATAGCTCAAAGCTGCACAGGAAAGTAGAAAAATGTTCAACAATTGGAAAGTTGAATCACTAATAAAAGAAAATAGTTGTAAATCATTATAAATTAGTAAAAAGGCTAAACTCATGATTATTTTAAAATAAAAGCTGCCTTTATACTTAAAGTACAAGCAATAAAAGTGTTGCTTCATGAAAACCTCTAGGGGAAGTTATTTTAATGACTATTTCATGATAAATTATAATTGGGCTTTCTACCGTTGCTTGTACTATGTGCCTTTGAAGTGCTCACATTGCTGGAGGGTATATTTCTTACATTCTTAATTATTCCTATGAAAGTTTTCTTCATTATTAATTTGGCCTCTCTATGAAATAAGAAAGTGCTAAGTCAGTTTCAGCTTAGCTCCTTTGCAAAGGATCACTGTAATTTCAAAAACAATGAGACTTTACTATAACTAGAAGTTATAATCATTAATGCTTACATTTAAATATTAAGCAGATAAATATATACAAGTAATGGAATACAAAATGAAGTTAAGACTTTACGTTGGTGTCGGGATGTTTGAAGCTTAAATATTTCTAGAGGCAAAATTCTAATACTGTAAAATTTATCCTATTATCATGTAAAGTCAAACTTCTAGATTTTTCAAATTGACGTAGAAAGATGACAAATTTCTATATTAAAATTAAATAAAATATGTTCTCACAAGATAATATTCTTCCTTTTCTGTTGCCTTCATCCAAATTCTAACTTTAAACAGTGAAACTACTCTTTTTAATACTGCTTTTCTACTAACACACTATTTCAAACAATTATCTAAAACAAAAGCAATTAACCAAATTATTTTACTGACAAGAAATAAGGATAGGAAGAATGTCTCCTACACATGCACCTCATCTTCCTTTCCTCATTTTATTTTATTTTTTAAATTATTTATCTATTTTATACACATTAGTGTATATATGTCAATCCCAATCTCCCAATTCATCCCACCACCACCACCACCCCGCTTTTCCCCCTTAGTGTCCAAACCTTTGTTCTCTATATCTGTGTCTCTATTTCTGCCTTGTAAACTGGTTCATCTGTAACATTTTTCTAGATTCCACATATTTGGGTTAATATATGATATTTGTTTTTCTCTTTCTGACTTAACTTCACTATGTATGACAATCTCTAGGTCCATTCGTGTCTCTACAAATGACCCAATTTTGATCCTTTTTATGGCTAAATCATATTCCATTGTATATATGTACAACATCTTCTTTGTCCATTCATCTGTTGATGGGCATTTAGGTTGCTTCCATAACGTGGCTATTGTAAATAGTACTGCAATGAATACTGTGGTGCATGTGTCTTTTTGAATTATGGTTTTCTCTGGGTATATGCCCAGGAGTGGTATTGCTGGGTCGTATGGTAGTTCTACTGTTAGTTTTTTAAGGAACGTCCATACTGTTCTCCATAGTGGCTGTATCAATTTACATTCCCACCAATAGTGCAAGAGGGTTCCCTTTTCTCCACACCCGCTCCATCATTTGTTGTGTGTAGATTTTCTGATGATGGCCATTCTTACTGATGATATCTGGTGATGTCTCATTTTGTCGTTTTGATTTGCATTTCTCTAATAATTAGTGATGTTGAGCAACTTTTCATGTGACTCTTGGCCATCTGTATGTCTTCTTTGGAGAAATGTCTATTTAGGTCTTCTGCCCATATTTTGATTGGGTTGTCTGTTTTTTTAATATTGAGGTGCATGAGCTGTTTATATAGTTTGGAGATTAATCCTTTGTTGATTCATTTGCAAATATTTCTCTCCTTCTGAGGGTTGTCTTTTCATCTTGTTTATAGTTTCCTTTGCTGTGCAATAGCTTTTAATTTTCATTGGGTCCCATTTGTTTATTTTTATTTCCATTTCTCTAGGAGCTGGGTCAAAAAAGATCTGCCTGTGATTTATGTCAAAGAGTGTTCTTCCTACGTGTTCCTCTGAGAATTTTATAATGTCTGGCCTTACATTTAAGTCTTTAATCCTTTTTGGGTTTATTTTTTGTGTATGGTGCTATGGAGTGTTCTAATTTCATTCTTTTACATGCAGCTGTCCAGTTTTCCCAGCACGACTTATTGAAGAGGCTGTCTTTTCTCCACTGTATATTCTTGTCTCCTTTAACAAAAATAAGGTGACCATATGTGTGTAGGTTTATCTCTGGGCTTTCTATCCTGTTCCATTGATCTATATTTCTGTTTTTGTGCCAGTACCATGCTGTCTTGATTACTGTAGCTTTGTAGTATAGTCTGATGTCAGGGAGCCTCATTCCTCCAGCTCCATTTTTCATTCTCAAGATTGCTTTGGCCATTCGGGGTCTTTTGTATCTCCATACAAACTTTTAAGATTTTTTGTTCTAGTTCTGTAAAAAATGTCATTGGTAATTTGATAGGGATTGTATTGAATCTGTAGATTGCTTTGAGTAGTATAGTCATTTTCACAATATTGATTCTTCCAATTCCAGAACATGGTATATCTCTCCATCTGTTTGTGCCATCTTTGATTTCTTTCATCAGTGTCTTATAGTTTTCTGAGTACAGGTCTTTTACCTCCTTAGGTAGGTTTATTCCTAGCTATTTTATTCTTTTTGTTGCAATGGTAAATGGGAGTGTCTCCTTAATTTCTCTTTCTGATCTTTCATTGTTAGTGTATAGGAATGCAAGAGGTTTCTGTGCCTAATTTTTTTGTTTTTGCAGTACGCGGGCCTCTCACTGTTGTGGCCTCTCCCGTTGTGGAGCACAGGCTCCAGACGCGCAGGCTCAGAGGCCATGGCTCACGGTCCCAGCCGCTCCACGGCATGTGGGATCTTCCCGGACCGGGGCACGAACCCGTGTCCCCTGCATTGGCAGGTGGACTCTCAACCACTGCGCCACCAGGGAAGCCCTGTGCCTTAATTTTGTATCCTGCAGCTTTACCAAATTCATTGATTAGCTCTAGTAGTTTTCTGGTGGCATCTTTAGGATTGTCTATGTATAGTAACATGTCATCTGCAAACAGTGACAGATTTATTTCCTCTTTTCTAATTTGTATTCCTTTTATTTCTTTTTCTTCTCTGATTGCCATGGCTAGGACCTCCAAAACCATGTTGAATAAGAGTGGCGAGAGTGGACATCCTTGTCTTGTTCCTGGCCTTAGCGGAAATGCTTTCAGTTTCTCACCATTGAGAATGATGTTTGCTGTGGGTTTGTGGCCTTTATTATGTTGAGGTAGGTTTCCTCCATGCCCACCTTCTTGAGAGTTTTTATCATAAATGGGTGTTGAATTTTGTCAAATTTGTCATTCTTTTTCTGCACTATTGAGATGCTCATATGGTTTTTATTCAATTTGTTAATATGGTGTATCACATTGATTGATTTGTGTATGTTGAAGAATCCTTGCATCCCTGGGATAAATCCCACTTGATCATGGTGTATGATCCTTTTAATGTGTTGTTGGGTTCTGTTTGCTAGTATTTTGCTGAGGATTTTTGTGTCTATATTCGTCAGTGACCTTGGCCTATAATTTTCTTTTTTTGTAGTATCTTTGTCTGGTTTTGGTATCAGGGTGAAGGTGGCCTTGTAGAATGAGTTGGGAGTGTTCCTTCCTCTGCAATTTTCTGGAAGAGTTTGAGAAGGATGGGTGTTACCCCTTCTCTAAATGTTTGATAGAATGCACCTGTGAAGCCATCTGGTCCTAGACTTTCGTTTGTTGAAAGATTTTTAATCACAGTTTCAATTTTGTTACTTCTGATTTGTCTGTTCATATTTTCTATTCTTCCTGGTTCAATCTGGAAGGTTATACCTTTCCAAGACTTTGTCCATTTCTTCGTGGTTGTCCATTTTATTGGCATAGAGTTGCTTGTAGTAGTCTCTTATGATACTTTGTATATCTGTGGTGTCCATTGTAACTTCTCCTTTTTCATTTCTAATTTTATTGATTTGATTCCTCTCCTTCTTTTTCTTGATGAGTCTAGCTAAAGGTTTATCAATTTTGTTTATCTTCTCAAAGAACCAGCTTTTAATAATATTGATCTTTGTTACTGTTTTCTTTGTTTCTATTTCATTTATTTCTGCTCTGATCTTTATGATTTCTTTCCTTCTACTACCTTTGGGTTTTTTCTGTTCTTCTTTCTCTAGTTCCTTTAGGTGTAAGGAAATTATAGATTGTTTATTTGAGTTTTTTCTAGTTTCTTGAGGTAGGATTGGATTGCTATAAACTTCCCTCTGGAACTGCTTTTGCTGCATCCCATAGGTTTTGGATCATCATGTTTTCATTGTCATTTGTCTCTAGGTATTTTTTGATTTCCTTTCTTCAGTGATCTCTTGGTTATTTAGTAGTGTGTTTTTTAGCTTCCATGTGTTTGTGTTTTCTTATGTTCTTTTCCCTGTAAGTTATTTCTAATCTCATACTGTTGTGATCAGAAAAGGTGCTTGATATGGTTTCAATTTTCTTAAATTTACTGAGGCTTGATTTGTAAACCAAGATGTGATCTATCCCCGAGAATGTTCCATGTGCACTTGAGAAGAAAGTGTAATCTGCTGTTTTCAGATGGAATGTCTTATAAATATCAATTAAGTATATCTGGTCTAGTGTGTCATTTAAAGCTTTTGTTTCTTCATTAATTTTCTGTCTGGATCACCTGTCCATTGGTGGATGTGAGCTGTTAAAGTCCCCCACTATTACTGTGTTACTGTCAATTTCCTATTTTATAGCTGTTAACATTTGCCTTATGTACTGAAGTGCTCCTATGTTGGGTGCATAAATATTTACAATTGTTATGTCTTCTTCTTGGATTGATCCCTTGATTATTATGTAGTGTCTTTTTTTATCTCTTGTAATAGTCTTTATTTTAAAGTCTATTTGATCTGATATGACAGTTGCTACTCCAGCTTTCTTTTGATTTCCATTTGCATGGAATATCTTTTTCCATCCCCTCACTTTCAGTCTGTATGTGTCCCTAGGTCTGATATGGGTCTCTTGTAGACAGCATATATATGGGTCCTTTTTTCGTATGCATTCAGTGAGCCTGTGTCTCTTGGTTGGAGCATTGAATCCATTCACATTTAAGGTAATTATTGTTATGTATGTTCCTATTACCATTTTCTTAATTGTTTTGGGTTTTTGTAGGTCTTTTCTTCTCTTGTGTTTCCCACTTAGAGAACTTCCTTTAGCATTTTTTGTAGAGTTGATTTGGTGGTGCTGAATTCTCTTAGCTTTTGCTTGTGTGTAAAGCTTTTGATTTTTCAGTCGAATCTGAATGAACTCCTTGCTGGTTAGAGTAATCTTGGTTGCAGGATCTTCCCTTTTCTCATTTTAAATATGTCCTGCCACTCCCCTCTGGCTTGCAGAGTTTCTGCTGAAAGATCAGCTGTTAACCTTATGGGAATTCCCTTGTATGTTATTTGTCATTTTTCCCTTGTTGCTTTTAATAATTTTTCTTTGTCTTTAATTTTTGTCTATTTGTTTACTGTGTGTCTTGGCATGTTTCTGCCTCAGTTTATCCAGCCTGAGACTCTCTGCACTTCCTGGACTTGGGTGGCTATTTCCTTTCCCATGTTATGGAATTTTTTGACTATAATTCTTCTTTTACTATAACTCTTCAAATATTTTCTCAGGTCCTTTCTCTCTCTCTTCTTCTGGGACCTCTGTAATGCTAATATTGGTGTGTTTAATGTTGTCCCAGTCATCTCTTAGGCTATCTTTATTTCTTTTCATTCTTTTTTCTTTATTCTGTTCCATGGCAGTGAATTCCACCATTTTGTCTTCCAGGTCACTTATCCGTTCTTCTGCCTCAGTTACTCTGCTACTGATTCCTTCCAGTGTATTTTTCATTTCAGTTATTGTATTGTTCATCTCTGCTTGATTGTTCTTTAATTCTTCTAGGTGTTCTTTAATTCTTCTAGGTTTCTGTTAAACGTTTCTTGCATCTTCTCGATCTTTGCCTCCATTCTATTTCCGAGGTCCAGGTTCATCTTCACTGTCATTATTCTGAATTCTTTTTCTGGAAGTTTGCCCATCTCCACTTCATTTAGTTGTTTTTCTGGGGTTTTATCTTGTCCCTTCATCTGGGACATAGTCCTCTTCCATTTCATTTTGTCTATCTTTCTGTAAATGTCCTTTCCCTCATTTTAGATCTTCATACTCTGTAGGGAATTATGAATCAATAAATTGGATTGACTTATGATCAATGAAGTTAAATCTCAAAATGTTGTCACCTTCATTGGAGTATTTTTTAAATTTCTGCTTGCTTTATTCCTATTAAAGTATCCGTTATCCACTCCTCCTTAGGTAGCTAGAGCCAAGTTCCAAAGAAAAAATATTTCTGCTTCAAAAATTTTCTACCAGGCTTCCCTGGTGGCGCAGTGGTTGAGAGTCTGCCTGCCAGTGCAGGGGACGCAGGTTTGTGCCCTGGTCTGGGAAGATCCCACATGCCTCAGAGTGGCTAGGCCCATGAGCCATGGCTGCTGAGCCTGTGCGTCTGGAACCTGTGCGTCCGGAGCTTGTGCTCCACAATGGGAGAGGCCGCAACAGTGAGAGGCCCGTGTACCACACACACACACACACACACACAAATTTCTACCTAAAGGCCTTAAGAATTACGTTATAAATATATCTGGGCTACACAATATTTAGAAAGAAAATTTAACTTTGAGATAGTTTGATCAAGGACACATGCATCTTCTCAGTTTAATCTATTATCAGTGGCTAAAAATCCTTTTTTTTCAGTTGCAATACTTATTCATTACACTGTTAAATGTAAGAAATAGCTAATGATTTTCAACTTTTTAATATTCTCTCGTGGGAGCTTGTATCCTGATAGTGAGTTAACGTTTGATCTTGGGAAGTCTTGAATATTCTTTCCCATCTTACTGTCTAAAAATATTAAGTATTACCTTTAATCTTTTAATGTATGAATATATATAGACATAGATATAGATAGATATAAATATATAGATATATTCATCTCTCTCCTCAAGAATTTGAACTTAGAAATCAGCTGGCTTGGTTTGAACCCTGGATCTTCTACATACACTTTATGTATCTTTGTACAATCTATTAACCTTTTTGCCTTTGTTTCTTCTTCTGTAAAATGGTGTAATAAAAGTGCCAATATCATAGGGTAAAGATTTAGGAGAGTACCAGTTATAATATCATTGATTATTATTACAAACATCATGAGATCTACTGATTGAGGAGAGAGACTAAGAGGGAGAGGAGAGAGTTTAAGAGATTTGCTCAGGATTGTAGGACTGCAAGTCCAGAATCTATGGGGCAGGCCAGTGGGTGGCTGGAGACCCAGGGAAGGGTAACATTTCAAGTCTCAAAGCAGTCTGCTGGCAAAATTCCCATATCATTTTGAGTAGGTTTTACCTTCCAAGTTATCCTCATTGTAGTCCTCTATCCCCCTTCTCATTGCTTCATTGCCAGCAGTTTTACCTGTATGCCCCACCCACCTCACTCCATCCTGGGTCCTTAGTGCGAAAAGTGTCTAGGATCTTCCAGTTATCAAGCCACAATCCAATTCCGAGGCTAATCTTGAATCTCTGTTTCATAATTTGACATGAACACTAGATAGATCCAGACATTGTTTCACTATGCTTCCAAATTCTTTTCACAGGCAAAGGCACCTACCCTACCTCTTAGCTAAATGTAGATAGTCACAGAAAGAATGATCTGAGGAGCCAGACTTCCTGACCTTCCTATGTCTTCACCCAGAGCACAGCAGTCAGATGGCTCTATTTCTGCTAATTTCTCTGCATTTCTGCTCAATTTCTTGGCTTTGAAAATGTAAATCTTATTTTTAAATTGACCGTATTGCTTTTTTATGTTTTATCTTCCATTAATTTTTATTTGAGTGAAAGAATATACCAGAGCATCAACTTCCTAACCCATTCTGGCTAAAAAACTAGATTTATTTTTTAATGAAAAATATTTTCATTCAAAAGTCAGAAATTGAAAATATTAAGAATATTCTCTGATCTCTCGATTTCATAACGTTAATCTTCATCCTTTGACCTCTCTTTTGTAAGAAATAGATGTGTCACTGTTGCCTCAGTAAACAAAAACGTGCTCCATTAATCAGTGCATGGTGGGGAGGATATATTTCAGCTTCTACACACTGACTCATGTTGAAAAAATGGAGATCACTAGGAGACGTTTCTTTTTCTTTTTTTTTTTTTTGAAGAAAAGAATTACCATTTTGAGGCTGCTTTAAATAAAACATTCTTGACTTTTAAACAAACATGAAGACATGACTGAAATTTTAAGTTTTTTTTTTAACATCCCTAGTTACTAAAAAATATTATTTTCTGGTTTCTAGGGAATAGAAAGTAACTAAAAATCTATTGTTTTTTTAAAAATGAGATACTGTCTATCTATATTATATAATATAGATATACAGAGAGAGAGAGGGAGAAATATAGTTTGGGGGTATTCCCAAGTCTCAATTTCATGCTATAATTTAAAAAATACGAATCAAGTACAAAGTAATATGTTTGTACTTACCCTCTAATAAGTGTATGTTTATTGTCTCAAGGGCAAAAGTATCACATCTTTAAATTTTATAGTGTCAATAAATTCCATGAGTTTCTATGCCAATTCAAAAGACCTTATACAACACCTATTGTTATGTTTGACAAAACAGAAATATATTTTTCTTTTACTCCTTAGGAAAAAGTTGGTGAGAATATAAAAGTAGAATATCAAGTCTAATTATCCACAAAACTCATTAGGTCTTTTGTACTTTCACTAGCCCTATTGCAATAAAGCTTACTACATAAATCAATCACTTCCAAGTTTTAATTACCTAGATACAGTTATATTCAACATAACAGAACTAGAATAGAGTAACTATATATATTTAGAGTACTATGTATATCAACAAGTGTTGTCAGTTCTACCCATCCCCCAGCCCCAAACATTTCTCAAATCCATTTATTTCTTTCCAACTCCACTAAAAATCCCTAGTTCATGATGTTACCACTATGATAAGCTGACCTCACTTGTTCATTTTTGGTCTTCTCCAATCCATTCTCACAAAACAGGTACAGTTTAAGAGTTAAGGGGTGTGCTCGCTTCGGCAGCACATATACTAAAAAAAAAAAAAAAAAAAAAAAAAAAAAAAAAAGGGGTATCAGTAGTTAACAAAAGTGTTTAGTAACTGCAAATTTAGTAACTCATTACCAATTTTTTTAAAATGACATTTTCATTTATACATGATTTCTAAAACCAGATACATAATTTCTTATACAATAAATTTCTAGAAATATAAAAGAAATTATTTGTTTATGAACCAAAACACAATTTAAAATCAATGGACTTTGGATAATTCATTCTGTGGGGTTCTAAGTACAAACGGTACACACCTGATTTGAAATATACAGAAGAACTGTGAACTACAGCAATCTGGGCTGTGAATATTAATTTGATGACACTCTAACATGACTATAAAATTTCCTTAACCCAATATTCATACTTATTACAAAATTCCATAAGAATGTTTCATAATCTGTAGATGTAGACTTTGGAACACTTTTCAGGAAAAGCAGTTACATATTTTACCATGTTATGATTAATAAAAAGGATTATTTATTTTTAAAAAACCTTTCTTACAGGATTAAATATATATTAAAAGAAACTATATTTATGATTACTTGTGTACCAATATTTTAGAATTTAAAGTTATCATGGAATTCCATTTTTATAAAAAATCTTTATTGATTGGAGTATAATTGCTTTACAATGCTGTGTTAGTTTCTGCTTTATAACAAAGTGAATCTGCTATAGGCATACGTATATCCCCATATCTCCTCCTTGTGTCTCCCCACCAAGCTCCCTATCCCACCTCTCTAGGTGGACACAAATCACCAAGCTGATCTCCCTGTGCTATGTGGCTGCTTCCCACTATCTGTCTATTTTACATTTGGTAGTGTATATATTTCCATGCCACTCTCTCACTTCATCCCAGCTTACCCTTCCCCCCCGTGTCCTCATGTCCATTCTCCACATCTGTGTCTTTACTCCTGTCCTGTCCCTAGGTTCTTCAAAACCATTTCTTTTTTCTTTTTTTTTTTTAAAGATTCAATATATATCTGTTAGCATACGGTACTTCTTTTTCTCTTTCTCACTTACTTCACTCTGTATGACAGTCTCCAGGTCCATCTACCTCACTACAAATAAGTCAAATTCGTTTCTTTTTATGGCTGAGTAATATTCCATTGTATATATGTGCCACATCTTCTTTATCCATTCATCTGTCAATGGACACTTAGGTTGCTTCCATGTCCTAGCTATTCTAAGTAGAGCTGCAGTGAACGCTGTGGTACATGACACTTTTTGAATTATGGTTTTCTAAGGGTATATGCTCAATAGTGGGATTGCTGGGTCATATGGTAGTTCTAGTTTTAGTTTTTTAAGGAACATCCATAGTGTTCTCTATAGTGACTGTATCAATTTACATTCCTACAAACAGCGCAAGAGGGTTCCCTTTTCTCCACACCCTCTCCAGCATTTATTGTTTGTAGAATTTTTGATGATGGCCATTCTGACCAGTGTGAGGTGATATCTCATTGTAGTTTTGATTTGCATTTCTCTAATGATTAGTGATGCTGAGCATCCTTTCATGTGGTTGTTGGCAATCTGTATATCTTCTTTGAAGAAATGTCTATTTAGTCTTCTGCCCATTTTTGGATTGGGTGGTTTGTTTTATTGATATGGAGCTGCATGAGCTGCTTATAAATTTTGGAGATTAATCCTATGTCAGTTGCTTCATTTGCAAATATTTTCTTCCATTCTGGGGGTTGTCTTTTCATGTTGGTTATGGTTTCCTTTGCTGTGCAAAAGCTGTTAAGTTTCATTATGTCCCATTTGTTTATTTTTGTTTTTATTTCCATTTCTCTAGGAGGTGGGTCAAAAAAGATCTTGCTGTGATTTATGTCACAGAGCTTTCTGCCTATGTTTTCCTCAAAGAGTTTTATAGTCTCTGGCCTTACATTTAGGTCTTTAATCCATTTTGAGTTTATTTTTGTGTTTGATGTTAAGGAGTGTTCTAATTTCATTCTTTTACATGCAGCTGTCCTGTTTTCCAGCACCACTTACTGAAGAAGCTGTCTTTTCTCCATCGTATATTCTTTCCTCCTTTATCAAAGATTAGGTGACCATATGTGTGTGAGTTTATCTCTGGGCTTTCTATCCTGTTCCATTGATCTATATTTCTGTTTTTGTGCCAATACCACACTGTCTTGATTACTATAGCTTTGAAGTATAGTCTGAAATCAGGGTGCCTGATTCCTCCAGTTCCGTTTTTCTTTCTCAAGATTGCTTAGGCTATCTGGGATCTTTTGTGTTTTCATAAAAATTGTGAAATTCTTTGTTCTAGTTCTGTGAAAAATGCCTTTGGTTGTTTGATAGGGATTGTCTTGAATCTGTAGATCGCTTTGGGTAGTATAGTCATTTTCATAATGTTGGTTCTTCAAATCCAAGAACATGGTATATCTCTCCATCTGCTTGTACCATCTTTAATTTCTTTCATCAGTATCATATAGTTTTCTGCATACAGGTCTTTTGTCTCCTTGCGTAGGTTTATTCCTAGGTATTTTATTCTTTTTGTTGCAATGGTAAAAGAGAGTGTTTCCTTAATTTCTCTTTCAGATTTTTCATCATTGGTATATAGGAATGAAAGAAATTTCTGCGCATTTATTTTGTATCCTGCTACTTTACCAAATTCCTTGATTATCTCTAGTAGTTTTCTGGTAGCATCTTTAGGGTTCTCTATGTATAGTATCATGTCATCTGCAAACAGTGACCGTTTTACTTCTTTTCCGATTTGGATTCCTTTTATTTCTTTTTCCTCTCTGATTGCTGTGGCTAAAACTGCCAAATCTATGTTGAATAATAGTGGTGGGAGTGGGCAACCTTGTCTTTTTCCTGATTTTAGAGGAAATGGTTTCAGTGTTCCACCATTCAGAATGATGTTGGCTGTGATTTTGTCATATATGGCCTTTATTATGTTGAGGTAACTTCCCTCTATGCCTACTTTCTGGAGAGTTTTTATCATAAATGGACGTTGAATTTTGTCAAAAGATTTTTCTGTCTCTATTGAGATGATCATATAGCTTTTCTCCTTCAATTTGTTAATGTGGTATATCACACTGATTGATTTGCGTATACTGAAGAATCCTTGCATTCCTGGGATAAACCCCACTTGATCATGCTGTATGATCCTTTTAATGTGCTGTTGGATTCTGCTTGCTACTACTTTGTTGAGGGTATTTTGCATCTATGTTCATCAGAGACATTGGCCTGTAGTTTTCTTTCTTTGTGACATATTTGTCTGGTTTTGCTATCAGGGTGATGGTGACCTCGTAGAATGAGTTGGGAACATTTCTCCCTCTGCAATTTTTTGGATGAGTTTGTGCAGGATCAGTGTTAGATGTTCTCTAAATGTTTGATAGAATTTACCTGTGAGGCCATCTGGTCCTAGACCTTTGTTTGTTGCAAGATTTTTAGTTACAGTTTCAGTTACAGTGCTTGTGATTTGTCTGTTTATATTTTCTATTTCTGCCTGATTCAGTCTCGAAGGTTGTGCTTTTCTAAGGATTTGTCCATTTCTTCCAGGTTGTCCATTTTATTGGCATATATTTGCTTATAGGAATCTCTCATGACCCTTTGTATTTCTGCAGTGTCAGTTGTTACTTCTCCTTTTTCATTTCTAATTCTATTGATTTGAGTCTTCTCACTCTTTTTCTTGATGAGTCTGGCTAATAGTTTATCAATTTTGTTTATCTTCTCAAGGAACCAGCTTTTAGTTTTATTAATTTTGCTATTGTTTCCTTCATTTCTTTTTCATTTATTTCTGATCTGATCTTTATGATTTCTTTCCTTCTGCTAACTTTGGGGGATTTTGTTCTTATTTCTCTAATTGCTTTAGGTGTAAAGTTAGATTGTTTATTTGAGATGTTTCTTGTTACTTGAGGTTGGATTTTGTTGCTGTAATCTCCCTCTTAGAACTGCTTTTGCTGCATCCCATAGGTTTTGGGTCATTGTGTTTTCACTGTCATTTGCTTCTAGGTATTTTTTGATTTCCCCTTTTCTGTCTTCAGTGATCTCTTTGTTATTTTCTCGTGTATTGTTTAGCCTCCATGTGTATTTTTTCAGGATTTTTCTGTATTTTTTACATATTTTTTCCTGTAACTGATATCTAGTCTCGTAGCATTGTGTTCAGAAAAGATTCTTGATATCATTGCAGTTTTCTTAAATTTACCAAGGCTTGATTTGTGACCTGAGATATGATCTATCCTGGAGAATGTTCCATGAGCACTTGAGAAGAAAGTGTATTCTGTTTTTTTTGGGTGGAATGTCCTATAAATTACAATTAAGTCCATCTTGTTTAATGTGTCTTTTAAAGCTTGTGTTTCCTTATTTATTTTCATTTTGGATGATCTGTCCATCGGTGAAGGTGGGGTGTTAAAGTCCCCTACTATTATGGTGTTACTCTCGATTTCCCCTTTTATGGCTGTTAGCATTTGCCTTATGTATCAAGTTGCTCCTATGTTGGCTCCATAAATATTTACAATTGTTGTATCTTCTTGGACTGATCCCTTGATCATTATGTAGTGTCCTTCTTTGTCTCTTGTAATAGTCTTTATTTTAAAGTCTATTTTGTCTGATATAAGAATTGCTGCTCCAGCTCTCTTTTGATTTCCATTTGCATGGAATATCTTTTAACATCCCCTCACTTTCAGTCTGTATGTGTCCCTAGGTCTGAAGTGGATCTCTTGTAGATAGCATATATATGGGTCTTGTTTTTGTATCCATTCAGCCAGTCTATGTATTTTGGTTGGAGCATTTAATCCATTTACATTTAAGGTAGTTATTGATATGTATGTTACTATTACCATTTTCTTAATTGTTTTGGGTTTGTTATTGTAAGTCTTTTCCTTCTCTTGTGTTTCCTTTCTAGAGAAGTTCCTTTAGCATTTGTTGTAAAGCTGGCTTTGTTGTTCTGAATTTCCTTAACTTTTGCTTGTGTGTAAAGGTTTTAATTTCTTTGTCAAATCTGAATGGGATCCTTGGTGGGTAGAGTGATCTTCTTTGTAGGATTTTCCCTTTCATCACTTAGATATGTTCTGCCACTCCCTTCTGGCTTGCAGAGTTTCTGCTGAAGGTCAGCTGTTAACCTTATGGGGATTCCCTTGTATGTTATTTATTGCTTTTCCCTTGGTGCTTTTAATATTTTTTCTTTGTATTTAATTTTTGATAGTTTGATTAATATGTGTCTTCGTGTGTTTCTCCTTGTATTTCTCCTATATGGCATTCTGTGCTTCCTGGACTCAGTTGACTATTTCCTTTCCCATATTAGGGAAGTATTCAACTATAATCTCTTCAAATATTTTCTCAGTCCCTTTCTTTTTCTTTTCTTCTTCTGGGACCCCTATAATTCAAATGTTGGTGCATTTAATGTTTCCCAGAGGTCTCTGAGACTGTCCTCAATTCTTTTCATTCTTTTTTCTTGATTCTGCTCTGCAGTAGTTATTTCCACTATTTTATCTTTCAGGTCACTTATCTGTTCTTCTGCCTCAGTTATTCTGCTACTGATTCCTTCTAGAGAATTTAAAATTTCATTTATTGTATTGTTCGTTTGTTCTTTAGTTCTTCTAGGTCCTTGTTAAATGTTTCTTGTATTTTCTCCATTCTATTTCTAAGATTTTTGGATCATCTTTACTTCATTATGCTGAATTCTTTTTCAGATAGACTGCCTGTTTCCTCTTCATTTGTTTGGTCTGGTGGGTTTTTACCTTGCTCCTTCATCTGGTGTGTATTTCTCTGTCTTCTCATTTTGCTTAACTTACTCTGTTTGGGGTCTGCTTTTCACAGACTGCAGGTTCGTAGTTCCCATTGTTTTTGTTGTCTGACCCCTGTTAGTCAGGTTGGTTCAGTGGGTTGTGTAGGCTTCCTCTTGGAAGGGACTGGTGCCTGTGTTCTGTTGGATGAGGGTGGATCTTGTGTTTCTGGTGGGCAGGACCACATCTGGTGGTGTGTTTTGGAGTGTCTGTGACCTTATTATGCTTTTAGGCAGCCTCTCTGCTAATGGGTGGGATTGTGTTCTTGTCTTGCTAGTTGTTTGGCATAGGGTGTCCAGCACTGTAGCTTGCTCATCGTTGATTGGACCTGGGTCTTAGCGTTGAGATGGAGGTCTCTGGGAGAGCTTTCATTGTTTGATATTACGTGGAGCTGGGAGGTATCTGCGCGGGCAATGTCCTGAACTCAGCTCTCCCAGTCAGAGTCTCAGGCCTGATACCCTGCTGGAGCACCAAGACCCTGTCATTCATATACCCCAGAAGAAAAGGGAGAAGAAAGAAAGAAAGAGAGAGAGGGAGAGGGAGAGGGAGAGAGAGAAAGAAAGAAAGGAAAAAGTTATTAAATTAAAAAATAAAATATATTATTAAAAATTAAAAAGTAATAAAAAAAAAAGAAGAGAGCAACCAAACCAAAAAACAAATCCACAAGTGATAACAAGCGCTAAAACTATTCTAAAAACAACAAATCAAAGAACCGACAGACAGAATCCTAGGACAAATGGTAAAAGCAAACCTATACAGACAAAATCACACAAAGAAGCATACACATACACACTCACAAAAAGAGAAGGGAAAAAGATATATATATATATATAAAGGAAGAGAGCAACCAAATCAATAAATCTACCACTGATAATAAGCTCTAAATATTAAACTAAGATGAACATAAAACTAGAAATAAGTTAGACTCAGAAAGCAAACCCCAAGTCTACAGTTGCTCCCAAAGCCCACTGCCTCAGTTTTGGGATGATTGGTTGTCTATTCAGGTATTACACAGATGCAGGTACATCAAGTTGATTGTGGAGCTTTAATCTGCTGCTTCTGAGGCTGCTGGGAGAGATTTCGCTTTCTCTTCTTTGTTCTCACAGCTCCCGGGGCTCAGCTTTGGATTTGGCTCCGCCTCTGCATGTAGGTCACCCTCTGGCCTCTGTTCTTCGCCCAGACAGGTCGGGGTTAAAGGAGCAGCTGATTAGGGGTCTCTGGCTCACTCAGGCCGGGGGGAGGGAGGGGTACAGAATGTGGGGCGAGCCTGGGGCAGCAGAGGCCAGAATGACATTGCATCAGCCTGAGGCGCGCCGTGTGTTCTCCTGGGGAGGTTTTCCCTGGATCACAGGACCCTGGCAGTGGCGGGCTGCACAGGCTCCCAGGAGGGGGGGTGTTGATAGTGACCTGTGCTTGCACACAGGCTTCTTGGTGGTGGCAGCAGCAGCCTTAGCGTCTCATGCCCGTCTCTGGGGTCGGCGCTGATAGTCGTGGTTCTCGCCTGTCTCTGGAGCTCGTTTAAGACGGTGCTCTGAATCCTCTCTCCTCGTGCACCCCGAAACAATGGTCTGTTGCCTTTTCGGCAGCTCCAGACTTTTTCCCAGACTCCCTCCGAGCTAGCCCTGGTGCACTAGCCCCCTTCAGGCTGTGGTCACGCAGCCAACCCCAGTCCTCTCCCTGGGATCTGATCTCCTAAGCCCGAGCCTCAGCTCCCAGCCCCCCCCCGCCCTGGTGGGTGAGCAGACAAGCCTCTCATGCTGGGGCTTCCCAGTGTGTTGAAACTTTTCCTCCTTCACAGCTCCCTCCCTGAGGCTCAGGTCCCATCCCTCTTCTTTTGTCTCTGTTTTTTCTTTTTTCTTTTGCCCTACCCAGGTACGTGGGGAGTTTCTTGCCTTTTGGGAGGTCTGAGTTCTTCTGCCAGCGTTCAGTAGGTGTTCTGTAGGAGTTGTTCCACGTGTAGATGTATTTCTGATGTATTTGTGGGGAGCCAGGTGATCTCCACATCTTACTCCTCTGCCATCTTGAAGGTCCCCTTGGAATTCCGTTTTTAAAACAGTATTTAAAACAGCTTTTCATTTATGCAGTGTAAATTTGGAATTTTGTCTTCAGTATGAGATTATGCTGCTGATTTCACATTGTGACAGGATTTTCTTTTGAAGAAATTGCTGATTCCAGAAGGAGTGTTCAAAAGCAAAGAATCTTTCCTCTTCTAGGGACAAGGAAACAGAACTTTCTCAGTAATTCCATAATTTCCATCACCCTCCACCCTTACTCCTCCCCTTCTTGTAAAGACTGGTGTAGCTAATCAGTTTACGTGGTATTTGAGAAGCCGTATATGGACTTGTTTCATCTATATTCACTTGTCTCCTCTTCAATATGTAAGAAACTTCTAAAATTTAACAAGGTCAAAATGAAGATCTTGACTCTTCTCCCCCAACCTGATCTCCTCACAGTAAAACTCCCGATCCTTCACCCACTTTTTCAACATAGACACAGCGTTAGTGCCTCCTTTTCATCAACCGATTGCACGTCATCATTGTTATCAGTTCTGAAGCCGAATCTGGCCTCTGTACCCTGACACCAAGTTAAATCTCAAAGACAGAGTTTTGGGTGAAGTTGAAAAGAATAGCTTTATTGTTTTGCCAGGCAAAGGGGGCCACCATGGGCTAATGCCCTCAAAACTCTTTGTACCGTCCTGGAGGGAGTAGTGAGTTTTACAGTAATATTTCAAAGAGGAGGGCGTGATCAGCTCGTGGACATTCTTCTGATGGGTTGGTGGTGAGGTAAGTGGCAGTCAGCACCATCGCCCTTCTGGTTCCAGCCAGGTCTGGGGTCTCTGTGCTTGTGGGCAGCACACAGTTAACTTCTCCCACTTGGTGGGGGTTTCAGTATCTGCAAAACAGCTCAAAGATATTGTTATGTGTATTCCTCAAGGGGGAACAAGGACCCTACCCCAAGGCTGCAGTATTGTTTCTTGACTGTTCCTCACTTGTCTCTGCATCCCCTCCCTTTTCTAATTAGCAACTGTTTGAACCTGCCAGTTGGAGCTCAGGGAAGTTCATGGCGGCTGAATAAGGCCTATTTACTCTAATCAAGAAATAGGGACACAGAAAGACTTTTGTGCCCAGGAATTCCATGGGGTCCTGCTTGATTTCACTTCTACCCATCCCCCAGGCCCAAACATTTCTCAAATCTATTTATTTCTTTCCAAGTCCACTAACAGCCCCTAGTTCATGATGTTACCAGTATAATAAGTTGGCCTCACTTCTTCATTTTTGGTCTTCTACAGTCCATTCTCACAAAAGCAATTCAGATTACTGCACTTTTCTGCTTAAATCTCTCGATGACTTCTTAGCACTTTTAAAATAAAATCCAGGGCTTCACTGGTGGCGCAGTGGTTGAGAGTCCGCCTGCCGATGCAGGGGACACAGGTTCATGCCCTGGTCCAGGAAGATCCCATGCCGCGGAGCCGCTGGGCCCGTGAGCCAGGGCCGATGAGCCTGTGCGTCCGGAGCCTCCACAACGGGAGAGGCCACAACAGTGAGAGGCCCGCGTACTGCAAAAAATAAAGAAAAAATAAAAATAAAATAAAATCCAAACTTCTTACAAAGACCACAAGTCCTTGAATGCTCTAGTTGCTTTGCAGTCTTCCACCTTGACTCTCCTTAAGCAGGAGAAAGCCTTCTGCTCTTGGAACACTGTGTTTCTAATGCTACTTCTGGGCACGTCAATATCCTGATCCCTTTCCCTGGAATGTTCTTTCCTCTGCTGTTTGCTTGGATGCCTCCTTCTAATCCTTCAGGTCCCAACTCAAACGTCACCTCTTCAGAGAAACCTTCCCTGATTTTCTTATGTAAAGAAGCTCTCCCTGTTTTCTCTCTTCTTACAACCCTGTTTGTTTTTCTTATTTGATAGCATTCAACACAATCTGAAATCAGTCCAACTCTCTGTTTCTTGTTTATAGTCTTAATCTCATTTAGAGTACAAATTTCATGAGTGAAAATATTAATTTATGTTATTCATCATTGAATTCTGGGAGGTGATACAGTATCACCATGTAGTATGGGCCCAATGAATATTTGCTGCTTGTTTGAATTTGGGGGCTGCATAGCATAAATGCTGATACGATATACAGCTTAGAATCACAGTGACCTCATTTCGGGTCCCCCATTATTTGCTTTTTTGCCTTTTGTCCTTGGGCAACCCACTTAGTTAATTTGAACCCAATTCCTCGTGTTTACATATGTTAAAATAATGATCATAAACATTTATTGAATATTTGACGTGTGTAAAACATTCTGACAGATATTTGAAGGGATCGATTATTTAAACTGTTTTGATAATCCTGAGGTAAACATTATTAACAGTCCCATTTCTTAGATTGAGAAAACTGAGTCTAACAGAGTTAATTAGCTTTCCAAATTCACAGACCCAACAGTCTTACTTCAGAGACTGTGCTCTGAGGATGCAGTGGGATGCTATCTGTAAAGCTGTTGTGGTGGTGGTTACTGTAGTTATTACTGAGCCAAGAAAGTATGATAAGATTGGAAACTACTTCAGTTACACTCTTGTAACAATAATTCAAGGTTTTAGTAGCCTTGGAACAGGAGTTCTGGGGCCTTCTCTGTATTTTCCTGCGTGCCTGGTGTGAATCATTACACCTGATTTACTGAAATCAGATTAAGAAAAATTTATTTATTATTATTTTATTTAGTTAGTAATTTTTGGCTATGTTGGGTCTTCGTTTCTGTGTGAGGGGTTTCTCTAGTTGCGGCGAGCGGGGGCCACTCTTTTTTTTTTTTTTTTAAATATGAGAATAACCATATAAAGAAAGAATCCAGAAGACCCCACTGCCGTCATCTTGCAAAGGATCAAAATTCAGCACCTAGAGGGCCCCACCCACCCTCCATGCTGTGTGTCTGTGTTTCTATAAAAATAATAACCTGAAATTGGCATATAGTTAAACCCATAGGCAGCTTTGAATATGAGATCTAGGCAGAAAAAGTAGCAGCAAAGACAACAGTAGCTGGAATTTGCTAGAAAAGCGAGAGAAGACTTTTTAAAAGCTTCCAGTTCAAGTCAGAATTAAGGTTACGTTTCAACAGCTTGGGATAGCTGTGGATGTTTTGCTGTTCTCTGAAAAAAGAAGAAAATCTATCATAAATATGTTCATTTGAGAAAAATACTGTGTTTGTTTAGTTTTTCTGGCCATGCCCAAGTGACTTTCAATTATGTACACTGTTCAAGGGCAGACTGTATATTGGTTAGGATGTGCTCATGGCTGGTGCATCTCCAAAAAATGCTTCATGAAGGCTGCCAGCTTCTGACATCTTCGATGGTGACAGCATTATGCAGAGAGGCCCGAATGCCTCCCACGGACCCAGAAGAACGACCCATGCAGCCGTTAAGAACAGGAGCATCTGGTTGAGCATCAGGACGACCCTCCTTCCCGTCACCAGCTCCTGCAAGAGTCACGGCACCTGAGGCCATCGTGTCCAACCTCCCTCCTGAAAGCCCCCGCAGGTGGCCAGGAGCGTCACACATCTCAGTCATTAGAAAATTCCTTTCCAACGCAGTGAAGGACCGTCACGCTCACAGGTAACCTAGGTTAGCTCAACTCTTCGATGAACCTGCCGTGCAGGGGGCAGGGAGCGGGCAGCTATTCTCATGCGTGAGAACACACATCTTTCACGGAGCTGACAGAATTAACTACTCTCTCTGATGTCCAGGGGAGCAGCAGTGTCTGTTCTTACACTGAACAGGCTGTGCAAGCTGCACCAGAGATGGGATGGCACCCTCTGTGCTGTCAGAGCAGAGATTTTCAAAGGAAATTTTGACCAAAGCTCCTAGAAGGTGTGGCCCCCCCATGCTCCCGGCCATGGAATCGTGCCAAGGGGCCTGTAAGCAGCGGCAGGAGTACCCCCGTAACAAACGGTCTTTCCCAACTAGTTACAATAACTGTTACTCCAGGATGGGCAGGCTCCTAGATGTGTCTCCTTCAGCATCTGAAAACTAAACCAATTCTCTGACAAGCTTCTGGATGGGACACGTACTCACCACCTGCGACCTTTCAGGGAGATCATATTGAGTTCAAGAGCTTTGTCGAGAAATCTTTTTTCTAAAGCATCATCTCCTTTGGTGTTGCCAATGAAGAATGGAATATTCTTGCTTCTATTCTGGGCCTCCACTGGATGTCAATTCTAATAGTAGCTTTTCCTTTTCAACCACTTTCCAAAATTATAGCTCTCTTTTTCTGTCTAGCAGCTTTGGATGGTTCCTTCACCGATGGAGAAGTTATCCACTGGTACAACAAGTGGGTTTTTTCTTATATCCAGAACGAGCAGAGTTCTGTTGGTTTCAAGGGCCTTTAGTAAAGCCTTTGCTCCTTCACTGGTGAGGCCACACTGCTGCAGGTCAAGTGCTCTAAGCCACAAATCCTCACTAAGAGATTCTGCAAAAGCACTTGCACCCAGGTCACCAATGAGCGTGTTGCAGTTCAGAGCGATGCCCCTCAAACCAGCCATACAGTCAATATCAGATCTCCTGGAAGAAGACTCTCAGCCCAGGTTTCTTCATGCCTTCTGGTAGTCTGATACTTTGTTAACATAGTTAAGTCTCTCTCTCACAACTAGCCCACTTAGCTCCAAGTTCCTTAGCGTACCCGATGCACTTACACAGTGTTTAAGAGCTTTACACAACTGGAAGGTCACATCTTTATTTCTTATCGCAGGAACACGACTTCTGTAAACTTTATTTCTGCCAGAACCTGTGTTGCCAAGCCGTGGCTGGAAGAAGCTCTAGATACAGATCAGGGGCAGAGGGTGCCCAGGAGCGGTGCCCAGTCTACCCAAAGGAGGCGGTCGACATTAACTCCAGCGGGCCCTCCCGCAGGGAAGCGCGCACGGCAGGCAGAGGCACCGAGCCCTGCAGCGCGCACAGGTCCTCAGAGCGCGAGAAGAATTTGGCCTCGCTGTCCCGGTGCAGCTTCACTGAGTGATCATGGCCCCAGCACGGCCTCGGGGATGCTGGCTGCGGACACGATGCCCAAACCCGCCTGGGGGGCCCCGGCTCGCCTCCCGACCCCTCAGGCGCCCACCGCCCGGCGGCTGCGGCCCCACAGCATGCGCAGAACTGGCCTCGCAGCCAGAAGACATTGGGCCACAGGCCCCAGCTACGCTGGTGCCTCCATGCTGCGTTCCCGTGTCACCCACCACATTGCCGGCTCTTGGTGCCGGCCTCAACCGGGGGCCACCCTTCATCGCTGTGCGTGGGCCTCTCACTGTCGTGGCCTCTCTTGTTGCGGAGCACAGGCTCCAGATGCGCAGGCTCAGTAGTTGTGGCTCACAGGCCTAGTTGCTCCGTGGCATGTGGGACCTTCCCAGACCAGGGCTCGAACCCTTGTCCCCTGCATTGGCAGGCAGATTCTCAACCACTGTGCCACCAGGGAAGCCCAAGAAAAAATTTTTGACTGTAAACTTTCCCTTAAGTACAATTTTCATATTGTTGTTTTAATTAAATGTTTTGAATTTCAGTAAAACTCACATGATCAGATTTAATTCTCCCAGAATTTTTTGCTTGACATTTTACAAATTGATGCAAGGGCTCTTGTTTAAAAATGCACTTACGGGCTTCCCCGGTGGCGCAGTGGTTGAGAGTCCACCTGCCGATGCAGGGGACATGGATTCGTGCCCCAGTCCGGGAAGATCCCACATGCCGCGGAGTGGCTAGGCCCGTGAGCCATGGCCACTGAGCCTGCGTGTCGGGAGCCTGTGCTCCGCAACGGGAGAGGCCACAACAGTGAGAGGACCGCGTACCGCAAAAACAAAAACAAAAACAAACAAAAAAATGCAGTTACAACCATTACATCTTATCAGAGACTACATATTCCCAAGAAAAATGAAGCCATTTAAAATTTAAATTTCAAATAAATATTTCATTTTTTTTTGGAAATACTTGTGTGTTTCAAAATACCCAAGCTTAAATTATTGAAATAAAATTGAGTCATTTCCTATTTACTGTTCCAGATCAAAGGTGTATTTTCTTTTTTTTTTTTTTTTTTTTTTTTTTTTG
>NW_020172492.1:7507087-7540457 GCF_003031525.2 Neophocaena asiaeorientalis asiaeorientalis
AAAAAAAAAAAAAAAAAAAAAGTGCCCCAGTCCAAATAGAGAACATTTCCATCACCCTATAAAGTCTCTTCTTGCCTCTTCCTAAGCAATCTCCCACCGACAGTCAACCATCATTCTGATTTCTATCACTGTAGATTATTTATGAACTCCATTTAAATGGAATCATACATACAATGTGTACTTTTTTGGTATCTGGCTTCTTTTGTTCAACATAATGGGCTTTTTTGGGGTTTTGGGGGGTTTTTTTTTTTGCGGTACGTGGGCCTCTCACTGTTGAGGCCTCTCCCGTTGCAGAGCACAGGCTCCGGACACGCAGGCTCAGTGGCCATGGCTCACAGGCCCAGCCGCTCTGCGGCACATGGGATCCTCCCGGACCGGGGAACGAACCTGCGTCCCCTGCATCGGCAGGCGGACTCTCAACCACTGCACCACCAGGGAAGCCCAAAGGTGTATTTTCTATGTCCGATTAGAATTTATTTCACTCTCCTTTAAGCTCTTACAGTAGCTTATTCATACCACCTAGGCTATCATCAGTCAGGAAGTGTTTTGGTGTTTTGATTATTTTTTTTGTTTTGAATTTGTATACCCCCCAATAAATTCTGAGCTCCTCACAGACAAATAAATGCTGCAGGCTTGATAGACCAGCTGTGTTATGACTGAGTGCCCTGATGCTTGGTATCTTATCTTCTCTCTCTCACACACCTACATGTCTGTGGGTTTCCACATTTTCCCTAATAATAAAACATGGAAAAGCACAGTTTTAAGAGGTTATTAATGAAAAATTGGGTGGGGGAGTCATATTTTGGTGCTCTGATAGTCTCCCAGCTGAGAGTGCCTCCTTTTTGGAAGGTGGAAACTACATGTAATCACGTGTAGTAACAGAACACACTGTATCAAACAGTCATGGTCCAGTGGTTAAGACTCCAAAGCAGGTTAAGACTTCCAAAGCAGGGGGCAAGGGTTTGATCCCTGGTTGGGAAATTAAGATCCCACATGCTGTGTGGTGTGGCCAAAAGGTTATGAAAAATAAAAGAAAAAGAAAAAACAAGAAAAGTATTGTAAAAAAAAGTAACCTTCATAAAGTATTTAGCTGGTGTCACAATATGGAGGGTCAAGAACTATAAACCCAGGTCCTGCTCTGACAGTCTCTTATTGCATTAGCCTCTGAGTTAGAAACTTTTTCCAAGTGTACTATGACAATCTAGTGAGGGCAACAACAGAAACGATGTAAAATAGCCTCAATTTATCAGTGATCCCTCCTTCCCCTTTCTATAACCCCTCCTCCAGGAAGAGTTTTGAAAGATTGCTACAAAGTACAATATTTTATCAACCTTTATATCAACAGCATTCATTACCTATTTCTGCCCAATAAATATTTTTCTTATAATTATAGACCCAGCATTTTCCTCAAGTAATCTGTACCTAAGTTAATGGTGGTGACAAAATTGGCATGTGTAAACACCTCATGAATGATAGCAATGGAGGAATCCCAGTCCTATCCCTGACTACAACCACTGTAATGTATAGAGCCTGTCTTTTTTTTTTTTTTTTTTTTTCCTGTATGTGGGCCTCTCACTGCTGTGGCCTCTCCCGTTGCTGAGCACAGGCTCTGGACGCGCAGGCTCAGCGGCCATGGCTGACGGGCCCAGCCGCTCCGCGACATGTGGGATCTTCCCGGACCGGGGCACGAACCCGTGTCCCCTGCATCGGCAGGCGGACTCTCAACCACTGTGTCACCAGGGAAGCCCGAGCCTGTCTTTTGTACAGTGTTAGGTATTTACATGTATTACCTCCTTTCACACTAGCAAAAAAAATTATGAGGTAGGTGTTATTTTAAACCCATTTTACAAATGAGAAAATTGAGGTTTAAATAACAGTAAGTTTACAGTGAGAACCAGGATGATTGCAGGTTCTATCTTATTTCCTTAAAACTGCCCTTAAGTCTTAACAAGTTCTTGTAGTGATTCTCCATCATAAACTGTAATAAATAATGACTATATAGATGATTTTATCTTTCAGTATACCAAAATCATGTCATTATACTTTAGAGTAACATACAGTATGTAGATAGGTGAATTGAAGCAGATTGGAAGAAATCATGTCAATACTGTAACTCACTATCCTGTGGGGGAAATGCCAGAGCTCCTGGTTGCCTGCCAGATTTATTATAAATGCAGCATGCTTTATTTAATCACCATGACATAATATAGAAGCATTCTTTTCTAATTTCAAACAGTTTTATTCTACTGCATGAATACATTCTCCACCTTGCTGCCCCTGGACTTTAATTGTTTTGCCCTTTATTAACATCATAGTTTTCATTGAGGGCCTGTCATGTGTTAGGCATTATGCTTAGTGTTAAGACCCAAGGATGAATGAAATACTGCTTCTGGTTCCAGAGACATCATAGACAAGTAGTGAAAATGACAGATAAACAGGTAGTATTCAATGGAAATGAGTATTAGATCATAGATAACTGTATATGATATCTTCTTCATCCCACACTCCAAGAATCAGGCAAGAAGCAAGAATCAGAGGAAGAAAGGGAGGAGGAAGAAGAGGAGGAGGAGGAGAGGGAGGAGATGGGGGGAGGAGGAGGAGGAGGAGGAGAGGGAGGAGGAAGAGGAGGAGGAGAGGGAGGAGGAAGAGGAGGAGGAGAGGGAGGAGATGGGGAGGAGAGGGAGGAAGAGGAGGAGGAGGAGGAAGAGGAGGACGACGATGAGGAGGAGGAGGAGAGGGAGGAGGAGGAGATGGGGAGGAGAGGGAGGAAGAGGAGGAGGAGGAGGAAGAGGAGGACGACGACAAGGAGGAGGAGGAGGAAGAGGAGGAAGCGGAGGAGGAGGAGAAGGAGGAGAAGGAGAGGGAGAAAGAGAGGGAGGAGGAGGAGAGGGAGCAAAAGAATGAAAGCAAAGCACTTGCTCAAGTGCAAATCATCCTCCAATGTGTAGGTCAAGTTCCACCTTGTCTACAATATTTTCTCTGACATCTCCACCTGAAAATAAACTTTCCCTCTTCTGAGCTTTCATGGTTTTTATTTTGTATTGTTTAGGATATATTATTGCTGTACATGACTGCATTTCTCTGCTAGATGGGAAAACATAGGTTATATATGTTCATCTATTTTCTAGAATAATAGCATAGCTACATTTACTCAATAAATATCCAGGGCCTATATTTTGATTAATAAAGTAAAATTATAAATAGGATAAATAGAATAATGGAATGTCTTATAATTTATCAAATCCTAACATTCCTTTAGCTCTCCCTGCCCCCTATAATATTCGTTTTCCATTGTTGAGACTTTCTTTCTTCTCTCTCCATCCTCCTCTATCATTAACAATTATCCTTTTTAAGTCGTTCTATATTTTTCCTTGTGTTATATTGATTTTATACCAATATGGGATATAAAACATTTGCACATAACATGGATCTATACAGTATATTATTAGCTAAATTTACATTCTCATTCTGTGTTTTGTTTGTTTGTTTTTAACCCCCTGGGTTGCATTCAAGCAATGTGAAGATGGATTCATCCAATGAATTGAATGAGGAACATTTTCCTTCCCCTAGAATGATGACACTAATTAAAGTCATAGCTTTTTTACTGATGGCTTTTAAATCATCCTTATGTTTATTTAGAGATTTTCCCTAATGAATAGGAACAAAGGAAATAATTTTCAGATTGTCAAATAACAGTAATGGTTTCAAGAACTCTGTTTAGTGATTCCTACATATATTTACCATTTTCTGTGTATACCCATGTACTATTTTACAGTTAAGTGTTTAGAATGGTAGGTTGCCCCCTTCCCCAAATAAAATAAACTAATTTCAGTTTGCCTTCTAACTAGAAACAACTGTTAATAATGTGGAAATTTAATGAACACAAGGCAAGAATCTTTCACCAAAACTATTTCCATTACATTCACATAATATTCTTTAAAAACTATTGCATTTCAGAGTTCTTTGGTAATGGAGGAAACACGTCATCATAATTTCATGCAATCACGCTGTTTTTCTAAATAGTTTGTCACTGACAGTTGAATTCTAATCCAGCTAGCTGTTTACATTATATTAATGTGAAAAACCCAAACTACAAATTTGCAAGCTCTTCATGCTGAAATAATGTCTGTCCTTAAATAGCTTATTTCTTGATCCACCCGCAAAGTAATTTTAATCAGTTTATTGCCTACATCAATGTTCATTAGCAGCAGGACAGAGATAGTTTTAGTAAGTACAGCAAACCTTTCTTCAGGCTGTTTTATGCATTGGTTCCTGGAACATTCTAAGAATTGAGCAATGAAAATCATGTCACAACATGGTCAGCCAGGGAGGGAAAGTGAGGGCTGAGGCATCTCACCAGGAACAGGAACTACTCTGGACATGAATGTGCAGATCCCACCGATGGGAAGCTTCTAGTGTCTGTACTGCCTATTAGAAGGAGCAAACAGGTGTTACACTCTATTTGCCTCATCCAACAATTTAGATAAGGAGATACTTATCCTGAAAATAATTTGGATTCTCACAGGTACATTATTTTACTCTTTTAGCTGAGGGTGGGAACACATAAATGACATACACATGTGTGTGCAGACACATGCAGGTGATTCAAATTACTTACCATCCTGTACTAAAGTTGTCCAATTAATCAGTCTGTCCCCTGACTGGATGATGGACTTAAGACACAGCTCTCATTTTGCATTGTTTTATCTCTAAACACAAGCTCTGTGCATAACAGAGAGTTGGGGATGAAAATACATTGGTAGATTTGAGATAAACTGAAAGCAAGAAGTCAGAGAGGGAAAATTTCCTTCCCTGGTGTTTAGAGAAATGATGCTCAAGAGCTTAACCAATGTTCTGTGGTCCTTGTCTCCAGGAATGTAGCACCAGCAGTAGACAGAGAGAATTCTTGAACCCCATCACCCCTGGTTTCTCATTGCATTACTTTTCTCTCCCTTCCTTTATGCTTACTAACTTTGTAGATGCTCTGGGCACCAAATATTTTCTTCATTTAAACATTTTAAAACAAATATGTAATGTCAATCCATTGTAATGTAATAGAAATGGGCATTTATCCAAATCTTAATATAAAAGAGCATCTTTACGTATGTTCCTTTAAGTTATAGCATGATGACATAAGTAGGAGAACAGGGGCTGCATAAATCAAAGGTGGACCTGTTAATGGAAAATTGGGTTCACCTCTTGGTGAGTGTCAAGCCAATAGACACAACCAAGTGAAAGATTGGGAGAAGGAAGGATTTATTATTACTTGCAGCAGGTAAGGAGAGCACCGGGGACCATTCGCAAAGCAGTGTCTCCTGAACAGCAAAATTGGGGAAGGTTTAAGCTAAGGGCACATGCATATTCATGAAGAGGGCTTGAATGGAAGATAATTCAGCATAGATTTGGGGCAAAGGTTGACAGAGTCCAAACTTCAGTTGATTGAATTCAGGAGGGTCCACATCTTCATTCTATCCTCCACCTGGGTGGGAGTCTTAGTTCCTGAAGAACTCAAAGGTATATTGTTATGTGTATCCTTTGAGGAGGAACTAGGACTCCACTTTATCCCTGCACTATTGTTTGACTAACTTTTCTCTGTTCCTCCATTCTTTTGTTGCCTAAGATCATTCATTGATTACTGAGACCTGTTCAAGAGCAAGCATTGTGGCCAGGCTTAGGCCAAAATGGCTTCTCTTATGTCAAGAGAACCATGCCTGTTCTCTTTCTGCAGAGACTCCCTAGCCTATCTGCTTACAGACCTTGCCCCCCCAGACCAACATCTTGATTTTGGAGAACTTTATCCTATTCATCAAAACTCTGAGACTGCTTCTACCTCAGTGCAGGGTTTCAATAATCAGAAAATTATGTTTGAATCATGTTTGTTGGCCTGCTTGCCACATAGGAAATGGTGTGGAAGTTCAAATATACAGCTGAATACCTCAGATGTAGGAAAAAGAAATATTTCCCATCATTCAGTTTGCAGGAGCAAAAGTATGGTTAAGCTCGGAACTTAAAGAAGTACTTTGACTTAAGAACCCAGACAAAAGTTAAAAAGTTGTCATTAAAAAAAAAAAGTTGTCATAAGCACTAAGTCGCAATTTTAACACAACACAGCTTGGATTGCATATAAATAGGCTTCTTCTACTCCAGTGGAAAGAATATTGAACAAAGGGTGTCTCAATTGCTTTTGCTGTCCTAAACCACCCAGAAATTTAGTGGCATTACACATTCTTTGTGTTATGCTCACAAATGATGCGTCAGGAATTTGGATAGGATGCAGTAGGAATGGTAGGGATGGTTGTCGTACTTTAAGATGTCTGGGGATTTTGATGGAATGATTCAAGCCTGGGGGGGCTGGTCACCAGCAGCTTGGGGGCTAGAATCATCTGAATGGACATCCTTTTGCTCACATATGTGGCAACTTGGCTGGAAAGATGAAATGGTGATGCCAAAAACCCGGCCTCTGTGCACTGGTGCCAAATCGAATCTCGGAGACAGAGTTGTGAAGTAGAAAAGAATAGATTTATTTCTGTGTCAAGCAAAGGGGAACACTGTGGGCTTGTGCCTCTCAAAATTGTACGTCCCAACCCAGAGGGATTTGGTGAGGAGTTTTGTAGCAATGGTTCAACATACAGCAGGGATGCTGGTAAGGATCAGGGTGTGTGCAGGGCCAGTGCTCCTTTAGTCTGGCCTCAGGTGGTCTTCTGATGAGCTTCTTGGTTATCAAACTGTGACCTTCTCTGGAATGAAGAATGCTAACATCTTCTATTTGTTGGGGGTTTTAGTTCTGTAAAGGAGCTCAAAGATACTGTTCTGTGTATCCCTTGAGGCAGAACCGGGACCTGCCCCAAGGCTGCACTATTGTTTCATGGCTGCTGCTCCCTTTTCTCTGCATCCCCTCCCTTCCCTGAGTAGCAGCTGTTTGAAAGGCTTCCATGCCCAGGAGCCCCACAGGGTCGTGCTTGGTTTCAGAAATGCTCCTTAAATCTGAGGTATTCCATATAAATAAATTTATTTCAAAAGATAAGCTTCAAATCATGGATTGTGATACCAGAAGAACACCATGCATCAAGAATAATAATACGACTTCCAGTGAGGAAATACGGCTTAATAACTTTATGTGCCGAGCACTGTGTTGCTCATAGTGAAGAAAGAGGATGACACAAAAGATCGTACTCTCATCTTGTTTAAAATAAGTAGAGGAAACAAGAATGCACACATACAAATTTAATGCAACAAGGAAACTGATAAATGCAATGTCTTATGAGAAACATAGTAAAGAAGCTACAGAAGTACAAAATAGGTCTAAATTACCTTCAGAAAAAGGAATCAGGGAAGTCTTCCTTAATGGTAGTACTTGACCTGGCATTTGATTTAGCAGTTAAGAATGAGTAATACCGGGCTTCCCTGGTGGCTCAGTGGTTGAGAGTCTGCCTGCCGATGCAAGGGACGCGGGTTCGTGCCCCGGTCTGGGAAGATCCCACATGCCGCAGAGCGGCTGGGCCCGGGAGCCGTGGCCGCGCTGAGCCTGCACGTCTGGAGCCTGTGCTCCGCGATGGAAGAGGCCACAACAGTGAGAGGCCCGCGTATTGAAAAAAACCAAAACAAAAAAGAAAGAATGAGTAATACCAAGCTTGAGGATTTATTCTTCATCCTGAATGTGATCATTGTTTCAATTTTGTTACACATTATGTTAAGAGACTTCTTTGTCAGAACAAAATTTATGCATCAGGATGTTTTGTTTCTGATCTATGAGAGGATTCATTGTGTAAGTTATCAATTTGCGTAACAAACCATCCCAATGTTCGTGAATTTAAAAATACCTTTTCTTCACCTTAGTATTCTGTTGATTGGCTGTGTGCTTCTTCTTAGCTGGGCCAGCATGGGCGATGGGCTGAGCTGTCTCTTGTATTCGTGGTCAGCTGGTAAGTGGCTGGTGGCTGAATATGCAGGATGGCTTCACTCCATCTAGTGACTGGCAGGCTATCAACCAGAGCATCTTGGTTCTCTTCCAACTGGTCACTTATTTACACCTGTGGGCTATTTTTACCTTATTCGAATGATGGTCTTAAGAAGGCAAGCACAGAAAGAGGGTGGCTTCACTGCACAAGTACATTTTGAGGCTCTGCTTGCGTCATATTTGCTAATGTCTCCTTGGCCAAAGCAAGTCAATGGACAGACCAGAATTGAAGAGGTGGAGAAATAGACTTCACCCCTACATGTCACACTGAAAAAGGCATGAGCATACAGATGGGAAGAATTTATGAAATTTCTGCAATGTTATCCCACATGATCGCTTGGAAAATAATTGCTGAACAGAAACTTGAAAACTTGGACCTGTGTAGGCTTTATATGCTTATATTTACTCTTGAAAATATAACTAAAAACTAATGAAGCTTTTAGAGGTATTGTGAAAAATAAATATGAGAAATCTTGCTATATAGTAAATGGGATAACATGCTGTGTTTGTAAAAAAAATCCTCTGAACATGATTAAAATCACTTAGGGTTCTACCCTTACATGTATAAAATATAAAAACACAAATTAAAGACAAATATGATGATGAATATATTAATAATATATTAATCACTTAAATTTTGTTGACTCTGCTGTTACTGTGTCTATTGGAATCACATTCATGTGTTGTTAAACAACCCAGTTAAATATGACTTGTTACGTGTGAATTCTGGAAAGCCCTCTGCTCACTGTATTTTGTCTTAATTTGCGCACCAGAATCTTGACACTGATCATCAGGTCTAGATGTCAGCATTTAACATCTCATCAGGAGGTTACTTAACTTAATACTTGATGAAAGTAGCAGGAGGTTCTGTTGAAGGTGACAGAACCTAATCTACTAAAAATTCTTATTTCATAACACAGCTATATATGGCAAAACCCAGATATGCTGTATGTTCAGTAATTATCTCTAATTCTTCTGCTGAAGTGTGGCTATGGGAATAGGTCTCCTGTTCAGTCTGAACTCACTTACTGGTACCCCTTATTGCTCTTAACCCCACCAGCTGCTCTAGCATGTGAGCTTATCTGCAAGATCAGTCAGTTACTTTGCATGTGTCTGAGCACTCAAAGTATGTTCTGTAAGAACTGAGTGTTGATTGTCTGTAGGCTATGAAAGAGTTTATTTCCTTCCACTGTGTTATGATAAATGTTGATGGTGGCCTCCCAGTGCTGCGCCACGTATCTCAGTGCTCTACAAACTTTTGAACACACTTCCTCATGGTAAAAAGCTTTTAGCATATGTATATTTCTTCATTTTGAATTGTACATATGTTCTTTTTTTATATAAATTATTTTATTTTATATTTATTTTTGGCTGCATTGGGTCTTCGTTGTTGGGCACGGGCTTTCTCTAGTTGTGGCGAGTGGGGGCTACTCTTCGTTGTGGTGCACGGGCTTCTGGTTGAGGTGGCTTCTCTTGTTGTGGAGCACAGGCTCTAGGCATGCAAGCTTCAGTAGTTGCGGTGCGCAGGCTCAGTAGTTGTGGCTCGCGGGCTCTAGAGCTCAGGCTCAACAGTTGTGGTGCACGGGCTTAGTTGCTCCGCAGCATGTGGGATCTTCCCAGACGAGGGCTCGAACCCATGTCCCCTGCATTGGCAGGTGGATTCTAAACCACTGCGCCACCAGGGAAGCCCTATATGTTCTTTTATTAGTTAATATTTCTAAGAACACTATAAGCTTGGAATGTGGCTCAGTAATTATGATTTTAGCTGTAAATTCATTTTCATCATAATCTTCTTGATTATTTTGTATGTTTTGGCTTATTACTTGGCATCATTATTTTGCCACCATCCAATGAAAAGCTTATATTAGGTGCAGGAAGGTGAATATGTTGCCATTTTTTAAGTTGTTTGTTAATAATTGAAACTATCTTTTCTCCGTCATTTCTTTCCATGAATCTTTTCAAGCCTCACGTTCAGTTTTAGGACCAGTTTAGTTAGGACCATTCTGATGTGTTTGGAAAATTCATTAGTTTTTAAATCTTTGTAGGAATACAACTCCTACTTGGAATTTGAGTGGAAATTACAAACAGAACCAACTATTATAGACGCTATTTTTTTTAACACCTACCATAAGCCTCATATATTTTATCTTGTTCAAGTCTAAGCTCAACCCTATGTAGCAAGAATTATTCACAATTTTCCAAATGAGGATATAGAATTTGCAAATAAATCATTGACTGCATCAAAGTACACAAACTAGTAAGTACTGTAACAGAACTGGGATTCAAATCTGGATCTGTATAAATAAGAAATTACTGTTCTTTACACTGACAATGATTTGTGTAATGTCTTTAAACATCTTTCAGTAATATTATTTTAGGTATCTTCATTCCCGGATACAGTTAGAAAAATGTGAGGTATTACAGGCTACCAAAAAAAAGAAAAAAAAAAAGCACCAACCCTTAGGAATTTGAATATCTTAAGAGGAGTCATACAAATAAATATGGACAATAAGTGTAATATAATAAACATTATAAAGAGAGAAGTCCTATGTACAATGTAAGCACCCAAGATTGGCATTTAATCCAAAAAATACTTAGAAAATAGTCCAGGGAATATGGGCAGCAAGGCATTCCAAGCAGATGGTGGACATATGAGTTAGAATTAAAGCTGTTAGAGCACCACACAGAACTGGTCAACTTACATGACTCAGTAGGACTCTAGAAAGGGATTCAAGGTGAAGAGGGACAAAAGATAAGTTTGGAGAGAATAGAGGCCGGTTCGTAAAGAACCCTCTAGAGCATACTAAGGACGTCAGATTTTATCTTGAATTGTCATGAAAGGTATTGAAGGATTCTGAGTAAGAAGTCACCTCATCAGATTATCCCTTTAAAAAGATCACTGTGTATCACTGTGAAGATGGTTATCAGGGCAGGACCACATGTCAGGAGATATTTTTGAATAGCAAAAGTGGAATAAATCAAGAAGATAAAATTTTTTTAAAAATCAACCCTTTTAGATATAAAAAATAGGAATATATGTAGAGCTAGAGAATACAGGGGAAGAATAGAACTTGGTTAGATTTTAAGATTGTTATGGTATATGTTACATTTGAAGTGACTAAAAGATATTCAAATGTGGACAATATTTGAAGGAATAAATGTTCTGAGCTTCACAGAAAGTTTTGGTTGTTATTAACCTATAAGTGGCATTTCAATTAAGTGGAGTAGGAGAAATCTGTCAAGGAGTATTATTAAGTGCTTTCTATGTTCCGGGTACTATTTTAACTGCTTTATATGTATTTCCCTATTTAATTCTTATGACAAACTCAATACATTTACCGATAAAGAAATGGAACAATGAAGCTGATACTTATATAGAGAAAAGCCATTGAGACAGTGCTTTGCCTCTTTTCATACCTGGGTACATTTAGCTTTCTGGATATAATAAATATTATCACTCTCATGGAGAATTTGACCTGGGCTTAGCTTCTTGGGGGACTTAGAGTCTTCTGATAAAGCAATCAATTTATAAAAATTATGAAATTGGAAAAATATTTTAACCTGGAAGTCATAGTTAATGAGCAGTGTGTAGTTTTTCACTTGTTTTTACTGTATTTTGTTAGTAATATTTGCTCACAAGTTTTATAAATATATCTCCACTTATTGAGATATAGAAATGGATAGACAGGTTAATAAGTTTTAACACGATAAATATAGTTGTTTTTACTCTGTCATTATTATAACCTCTTAGAATCTAAGAGGTATAATTCCTGTCACTAAACTCTCCTGATACGTGGTTCACCAAACACGTACAATTATAGAATTAATGGGAAAGAGGAGAGAAAGCAAGGGGCAAAGGTCGATGATAGAAGCCCATTTAAGAGGAGTAGATGTCACAAGTGAGGAGTATAAAATTAGAGATAAAAGCAACAGAATATCAGACTCTGTAGCTCTACAGAGATAAATTTCCTCTTAAAATAGAATTATCCCATGATAACAGAGAAGTGAGTGCTATAGCCCTATAGTTCTCAACCAGAGGTGATGTTGCCCCACGGGGATATTTATCAGTGTCTGGAGACATTTCTGATTGTCATGGCTAGGTGTGGGGGTACTACTGATATCTACAGGTAGGCTCCAGAGATGCAGACAAACATCCTGCAGTTTGCAGGACAATTCCCACCAAATATTATCCCATCCCAAATGTCAGTAGTTCTGCCGTTGAGAAACCCTACTGTTGCCCAGAAGTTCAGTTTGGGGAAATTCCCTGGAGGTCCAGTGATTAGGACTTGACGCTTTCACTGTGATGGCCTGGTGGCCTGGGTTCAATCACTGGTGGGATAGCTAGGATCCTGCAAACCACGCGGTACAGCCAAAAAGTAATAAGATAATAATAATTTGAATAAATATTCAGTCCAAAATAAATAACTGTCATCAAAAACTTTGCAGCCAGAAAATGTAGTTGCTTTTGAAAGTCTATCTTAATCCTCCGTGAACCATCCCACAAAAAAGAAAAAAGATTATTAGAAACCAATAGAAACCTAACCATGGGGTGATACACTGATAGTGAAAATAGTTTCTGCCTGCAACAGTTATTGTATTATTTTGTTGTCAGAATTGTTAACAAGTTTAGAAAATAAGTTTGAAGAAGTCAGGAATTATTCATATTTTCTTTTATTAAGGAATAAAATGATCACAGGGACTGAAATTCAATAAATGGAGCAGCATGTGTATGAGACATAATTGCAGTAAACTTACTTATAAATCAATAAAGTAATTAAATGCAGAACGGTTTCATTTCTGTTTTTCTTCCAGAGTCCAGCTAATTATTTCTAATTGGAAATAAACCATTTCCCCTCCCTAGTCCCTTTGACAAAAAACCAAAACTAATTTTGCAGGAGACCACCATTTGTTTGTATGAATGGCATGTTTCTTTGCAGACTGCAAATAATAGGGAAACGAACAAAAGGATGATTATTTTTTTATCTAGTTATTAGATTATTGTAAGTGGTAGTGAAACAGGTGTTCCTGGGTTAGAAGCTTTAGGCTGAGGGAGTGATTGCTGCTGAAAAGGAAGCCCACAGTGAAGTATAAATACCCGTGGCTCTTCAGGAAGGACCGCTGTGGTATAACAATGAAACAGTCTAGGTGCCAAGATGGGTGGGGATGGGGGGGGTCGAGGTATGCAGGGAAATAATATTCAGAAAACAGAGTTGCACTGTTTCTTTCCAATCTTTAATCTCCTTTATTAAAAGCAAAACTGCAGAGATTGGAATCCCCTAAGTATATTCTTCACATTAAAAGACAGTATTAAAATAGTGAGTTTTCCCATATGTTTATCTATCGGTCTATCATCAGTCTATCCATCATCAGTTCATCCATCTATTTTTGCTTTTATCCACACAAATGGGAAACTGTGCAATTACTTCCAGAGTCATTTTTTCTCTTGAATTCTGGCAAGTAGAGAATTTTATTTATTTTTGGTATGGCTCTGCTCTTTGGTTGTCTTACATTTCATCAAGCTTATAAGGAAGGGAGGTTTATGTGACTAGGGAAATACAGAGCTATCTTCTTTGTTTGACACAGTGGGAAAAATAATCTGAAGTGATTTCTGTAGAAAAAAATCAAAATTATAGTCTTTTCAAGTGATACATTTGATTTTGTTTGTTTATTTCAGCACATTCATATATTCACTTCTAGACCTTCACACATGGCCTTTATTATTTACTTACTTTTATTGACGTATAATTGATTTACAATGTTGTGTTAGTTTCAGATGTACAGCAAAGTGATTCAGTTATACATACACATATATTCATTCTGTTTCATGTTCTTTTCTCATATAGGTTATCACAGAATATTGAGTAGAGTTCCCTGTGCTATATAGTAGGCCCTTGTTGTTAACTTTCTTGTGTATAGTTAGTTTGTGTATGTTAATCCCAAGCTCCTGATTTATCCTTACCCTCCCCTGCCCCACCCCATGCATCCCCTTTGGTAACCATAAATTTGTTTTCGATATATGTAAGTCTATTTCTCTTTTGTAAATAAGGTCTTTTGTAGCATTTTTAAAAACTTACATTCCTCATATGAATGATATCATGATATTTGTCTTTCTCCGTCTGGCTTACTTCACTTAGTATGATAATCTCTAGGTCGATCCATGTTGCTGCAAATGGCATTATTTCATTCTTTTTTTGACTGAGTAATATTCCATTGTATACATATACCACATCTTCTTTGTCCATTCATCTGTCCATGGACATTATTTTGCTTCTGTGTCTTGAATGTTTTTAATTAAACTTTTCTCTACTTTCTAACATAATAGTAACTAAGAATTAAGCACTTCTTTAATGATTAAGATCATGGAGTATTTTACATAATCTATACCAAAAATTTTTGCTGTACTTTGGTTGCTTGGAGTCAAATCTTCTACTATTGTTGCTGTTGATGTAGATTTGGCTCCTGATAATTGAGTTTAAATCTATCTATTCATTGTTTTGCAAAATGAAAAACAGAATTAGAAGCCAGAACAAGGTTTATTTATTCAGAATGGGTGGTAAATGTCATATTTATGTTCGTAATAGGAAATATTTTGAATGAGGGGCCAATGAACTTTGAAGTTTGAAAGAACAAGCATTCATGAATAGCTTGGCTTTTGTTGCTAAGCTTTGAGGAGTGTTGGATATTCATTTCAGTAGTCCTTCTAGTCTCTTCCAAGACAGGGCTATGTTCTAGAGCCTTGAGGAAAATGAAAATAACCTTTCATAAAATATATATTTCTGTAACATCCCTTTGGCAACTGCAATATTTCTCTTCTTCCAAGATAACTAAAATCCTAAAATACAGATTAAAACAAAAGACTAAAATAAATGCCTATAATAAAAGTCTGTGCTATGTTCAATCTCACTAATTAAGTTTGATTTTGACTTCTTAAAAAATGAGCAGCATTGTTTAGCTCGATGAGAAGGTGATTCTGATGTCAAGAGACCAGTGTTCCAATTTCTACATTGCTTTCCTGCATAATTGCCTCATTACTTCTACTTCTCAGTTTCCCTAGCAGTAAAAGTTGGATAACCTTTGCCTCTTTTTCCTCAAGACAAACTTAACGGTAATCTTGGGATCAAGAATGTTTAGGTATTAAGCCCCTAGGAGGTAAAAAAGAAAGTATAGAATAATACTTACATTTTAGGGGATTTCTTTTAGAAAATACTATAAACACCAGAGCTTTAGATTCTCAAACAGACGTATATATCAATATGTATTTTTTTCTTCACAGAACTCGCCTTTCTCATTATCCCAATTTTCTTGTCCAATTTCTTACAGCTCAAACGTTGAAAGTGTAATTGAGTTATTTTTGGTGGTATCAGTTTCGTTTTTTTTTCATAAATTTATTTTATTTATTTTTGGCTGCATTGGGTCTTCGTTGCTGCACATGGGCTTTCTCTAGTTGCGGCGAGTGGGGGCTACTCTTCGCGGCAGTGGGTGGGCTTCTTATTGTGGTGGCTTCTCTTGTTGCCGAGCACGGGCTCTAGGCGTGCATGCTTCAGTAGTTGTGGCATGCGGGCTGAGTAATTGTGGCTTGGGGGCTCTAGAGTTCAGGCTCAGTAGTTGTGGTGAACGGGCTTAGTTGCTCCGCAGCATGTGGGATCTTCCCAGACCAGGGATCAAACCCATGTCCCCTGCATTGGCAGGTGGATTCTTAAGCACTGCACCACCAGGGAAGTCCTGGTATCAGTTTCTGTGAATCAAATTGAGAGTAAAATTTGTTAAGAATATATAGAACCACAGACTTATTTCAAATAAGAATAAAGATATTATGTAGAAAGTTTTTATGTGAGTTTTATTTATATCATTAAAGCAGAATCCTTCATATAACTTAGATCTAAGTTGCCTTGTAATGTAATTACAATGGTAGATCAGGTCGCAGCTCATTTCTGACTCTATTTATTGAGTTAAAAAAGGGCACTTTTAACTACAAAATCTTAACTACATGATCTGTGTAAAGTTTTCTAATAAACATATCTGGCCATCTTTGAATCATTCAATTTCCTTTGTTGTTTATAAATAAAATGGTAACAAAATAGGTTTTACTAAGGACAACTATTGCCTCAAGAAGAATTTAGCTATCATGGGTCAAGGAGTTTATGAACTATCTGTAGAATTTCCATTTCCAAAGGTACATTACACAAATCTCCAAGGTTACATGCTCTCCAAGGCACATTAGTAAATACCTGCAAGGTTTCCATTTTCCTGACAGAAACAATTACAAATGCCATGCAAGAATAATCTCACACAGAGAGTTGAGGCAGCGATCAGAATTCTCTTAGGTAATAGTAGCAAATGTTTATGCTAATATCATTTAGCTTTTCACTTTTAACTTTAAAAATCAGGTTCCTGAATCCAGTGCATTTCTTTTGTTGTCTGTATAGTTCTGTTACCGACCAGGGTTCTTGGCCTCCTTAATCAATAGAAATTGACAAGAGGCCAGACAAAAAGTTCAGGCAAGGCTTTATTGGAATTCACGCTGCAGCATGAGGGAGCAAAAACAAGTAACAGGTTCTGTTCCTTGCTCCCGGTGGGGAAGGGCAAGCTGGTCCCTTTTATGGGGTAAGGGTAGGGGTAGGTCCAGGGGTCTGATTGGAGGGATGGCTTAGGTGGTCTGCCCACACCCTTTGGTGTTGCTGTGTGCAGGGGGCATGCGCAGTACCCTGCTTTTGCTCCCAGCTCCTCAGAAGTGGCAGTTGGGTTTTGGTCTTTTTGTATCTTGTTCATAATTTGCCCCAACTCTGCATGCAGGCAGTTATTTTTAGTCCCCTATAGTTTCTTTGTATTTTGTTGCTGGAGGAGATGTTTGTCCAGGTACAAGCACAGCAGCAAAGGGTCCCAGGTCCCAGCCTGTTGCAGCTGCAGTTGAAGGAATTCACAGGTGAATTCACAAATAAGATATGAAACATCTTCACAGTGTGCCAATAGTTGCTTCTTTTATATTCTTTATTTTCGGTACATTAAGCCTTATAAATGCTCTGTGTTTTCACCTAAGAGTTTATAGGAAGACAAAAGGTAAAGAATATGAATTTCTGATACGAGTCTCATATTAATAATTACTGGATGATGATGGGACCTAAGGAGTAACAGCAGGAAGAAACGTGAGGGTCAAAATCCTTTCTTCCCATCTCCACACTTTCAGCTGAAACTTCCTTACCTAATATGGAAAAGCAAACATTATAACGTGGACAATGAGGCAGAATTTAAAAATTAAAATGGCATTAAAAAATGCACTTCAAAAGCAAAATCAACTGTCCAAAAATACATTAGACACCAAATACACAGAATTTAACATTAATGTTAACTTGATTAGCATTAATCTGAATTGACATTTTATCCCTTCTTTATTTATTCTCTAAAGGTAAAGAATATTTGGTGGAGATATTGATTGTGGTTACTACTTTTTATTAGCAGATGGTATTAAGCTAGTATTATGTCATTTATTTTATATATATATATATAGGTATATAATTCTACTTTATTTCTGCATGAATATCTCTTAGAAAAATTTAATTATTCTTTAGATTTTTAAATTTTATTTATGAACTTTCAGTTATCCATACAGACATGAGCTGTACATGACTCAAATGCTCTTTCAAAGGCAACAGAAGTGAAATGAAGTTTACTTATTTGCTTTTCTTTTTCTAAGCTTATCCTAACTTTATTTTGCCTCTCAATATGCACAGCAAAAGAAATGGTAAAGAAAGCATACAGGACACATTTACAAAATGTAAGTATTTTTTGTGTCTATTACAGATTGTTTTTAAATACATCTTTACTGGAGTATAATTGCTTCACAATACTATGTTAGTTTCTGTTGTACAATAAAGTGAATCAGCCATATGCGTACATATATCCGCATACAATGGTAAGCAACATTAAATGTGTTAAAGACATTATGGAACCCGGAAAAACATCACATAAGCTTTTAATTTACAATAAAGTGGGAATATGATATATATGTTTAGGATAGAATTATAGAATTTAGCTTGTTTCATAATTTACTTTTGCGGTAAATAATAAATTATTTTTAAATAGCCTTAGAGAACACCTTGCTAATGGAGAATAATTCTGTGGTCTTCTCGAATTTATGATTTCTATTTCTTTCATCAATTAACATTTCACTATAGACTTTCGCTCACAAGTTGACTTCTCTGGTGCGTCATCAAGGAGACACTATTTCTCTAATTGTGGTGATACTCCTACCTGCACAGGGGCTTGGATAGGAGTGAGCGATAGAGGATGCGGAGCAATCGAATGTGTTTCAGCTAAGTGGTTAATAAGGTCTGTAAATCTGTTAAAAATTCTGTGGACTAAAGAAGATCAAAATTCTTACTCTAACACACATTTATCTTGTAATTCATAGCAAATACTGAACTTCCCTAATAAATTTTGAGCAAATTGATTATAAGGACTGTGTGTATTTTTATTTTTACATAGCTGTGTATATTTTATTTTTGCTTAGTGTACTTAGATGTATCCCTCTTTCTCTGAAAATTATTTTTTAATAAATCTCATTATATGCACTTTCATACTATTTTAATATCAAAAAGTCAATTCTGATTGGTTTGTGGCCATTTATTGTTTCCTTTCTTCCTTTCATATGATGAAGTCTTTTTATATTATTTCTGTAATTAGTGTCATGAAAAAACATAGGTATTGTGATAAACACACACACACTTACTGTATCATAAATATTGTTAATTTTCAGTATGTTATGATGTTTTGACAACTCAAAAATCCTTTCTGGCTGAGGAGGGACTGCCCCTCCCTGAGTCAGCCAGTTCTTAGAGATAATAAAGTACCCAGACAGGAACACGCTTTTGATGTGCAAACTGATCTATCCAGAGCCTTGCCTTCCCTATTCCCTTATCTGGCCCTTGCACCCAGGAAGTGACATTCCTCTGTCTTAAACATTCCAGGGCTAGGTGCCAGGCAACTAGGGCCCACCCTTATAGCCAAAAGATCTCCAAAATTATTCAAACAGCCAAGTCCTAAACTGTTTACCCTGCCCTGCCTTGCCTGTCCTGTGAATGTTCAGTAAAGGCTACAGCCCAAGCTCCGCCCTACATCTTGTCTTCTGCCTCTTGACCACCCTGGTTGTTTCCTTAGGTGGCCCTACATGGCATGATCTGCTTCTTGTCTTTAGGAGCTTGTGGGTATTATAAACTTTGCTTTTTCCTGAGCTTCTCTGTCTCCTCTTATGGCTGCACCTAACTGACCATCTCATAAAGAATATAAAGAAGGTAAAACATTTACACACTTCTTTTCTCCTTTCTTTCTTCCTTTCTTTCTTTTTCTTGCTTTCTTTCTCTTTCTTTCTTCCTTTCTTTCTTTCTTTTTCTTTCTTTCTTTCTTTCTTTCGTTCGTTCTTTCGTTCTTCCGTTCTTTCGTTCTTTCTTTCTTCTTCCCTCCCTCCCTCCCTCCCTTCCTTCCTTCCTTCCTTCCTTCCTACCTTCCCTCCTTCTATGGAGAGGCAGGGTGAAATCATTTATTTCATAGAAAAATATCCATTTGGAAAACCTGCAATCCCCAAACAAAGTCATTAGAGGAATTATTCTTTGAATTTTCCAGAACCCAATTGGGAGCATAGTGTTATGACACTGAAGAAACATTAGTGCTATACTTCTGGCATCAATCATCCATATTGTTTTCTAATTTCCAATTCATGATGCCAAATAATTAATAGGAACAACTAAAATCAACAAAGGAAGCATTATTATAAATAACTCTCAGCAATAGAACTCTGAAAAAGCATTAATTTTTTTATTCATGATTTAATCATCTAGATAACTACTAGAAGGAAAAAAAAGTCAAAGCTTAGCCACAAGATGGAGCTCATGTAGAAATGATAAAGATGCTATCAACTAGCAACATGAAGAAATTAGGCAAAGTAATTATGTTTCTCTCACATTTTACTGGTTCCCTCATTTATTTGGTATGGATAGAAGCCAGATAATAAAAGGCTCCCGTACATTAATTTATTGAAAAGTTATCTTCAATGGTACATTCTGAAGCTTATGGGCCATGACTTGACATTATAGGCATGGCCCATTATAAGCATGGCTTAATTAATAAATGCACATAAATAAGTAGGCTCTTAAAAACTTAAATTTGTTTAGAGCAGTGCTTCTCAAACATCAGTATTTATAAGATCCATCCAAAGAGCTTAGTTAAAATGCAGATTTCCAGTCCTCACCCCTAGAGACCGTGATTCAGTAGGTTGTAAATAGAGGCCTTTTGGTTTGTTAGCTGTTTCTCTAACAAACTCCCAGATGATACTGATGATGACAGTTGTTCTAGTCACTGGTTAAAGTGTCCTCTTTATTAATTGCTTAAAAACGAGTTTTAGTGCCATACTGCAGCATAGATTGTGAATCATAGGAGAGAGGTTTTGGTGTATTCAATTATTCTATTTACCGATGCATCCAGACCCAGTTTAGAAAGACTTATACAAACAAAAGAGGAAATCAAAGGGTTGAAGTGCTTAAAGTGGTAAAGAGTATGGTGACCTCTATAAGCTTACATGTATATACTCAAGCTCTATGCCTACATGAGCTTACCTTTTTGAAAAGGAAATAGAAATTGAACAAAGAAAGATACAAATCAACATGTACTTACAAATTCTGATAAGCTCTGTGAAAGAAAAAAGGGTACCTATGAAAGATTATCAGGTGGGACTTCCATAAACTGAGGTAATTCAGGAAATCTACATTTAAAGTCAAATTTGCATGTTGAGTAGAAGTTAGCAAATGTAGGGGAAAAGTACACTAGGAAGAAAGAGTACCAGGTTCAAATACCACCTTGCTATGTTGGAAGAAACCCAGATGGCTGAAACATAGGAAGCCCACAGCAGGAGTAAGTATGGGGTAGGGACAAGTGGATAGGGCCTCATGTTCTAGGTTAAGAAATGCAGATTTTAATCTAAGTGCAGTAGAAAGTCACTGAAGGATTTTTAATGAGTATTAAAGATTTTATATGTTTAAAGCTCACTTTTGCTACTCTGTTTAAAATGGATAGAAGAGGGACTTCCCTGGTGGCGCAGTGGTTAAGAATCTGCCTGCCAATGCAGGGGACACGGGTTCGAGCCCTGGTCTGGGAAGATCCCACATGCCGTGGAGCAACTAAGCCCGTATGCCACAACTACTGAGCCTGCGCTCTAGAGCCCACGCGCCTATAGCCCGTGCTCCGCAACAAGAGAAGCCACCGCAATAAGCCTGCACACCGCAACAAAGAGCAGCCCCCGCTCAATGCAACTAGAGAAAGCCCGCGCGCAGCAACGAAGACCCAACACAGCCAAAACTAAATAAATAAAATAAATAATTTTTTAAATAAATAAATAAAATAAAATGGATAGAAGAAACTAAGAGTGGGTTAGAGAGACCATTTATAAGTCTATTGAAATTCTCTATTTAACAGACAATGGTATTATAAATCATTGTATTAGTTTTGGTCTTATTTCCATTTAGTTAACTCTAAAATTTATCTGGGATACTCTATACCTGTTTTTTGACGTATTACTATATCCAGTATTTATTGGATATCTTTTTATTATAGGAGTGATTATGAGTGAAAAGTGCATATTTTCAGAAGATCCCATCACTCTCCTTCTTTTCTCCCTTAAATACCCTTGTGGTGTTAGGTCCTGGCTGGTTCATTTCCCGTCCAGCAGGTCATAGAGTGGTGACTTGTGGTTAAGACCTGAGGCTTTGCGATCATGCTGCCAAAGTTCATAAGAGGGTTCATATCAAGATTCTTCCACAAGTTATTTGTCTACTTAACTTTTTATCTTAATTCTGTCATCTACAAAATGGGAATTCAGTGAATTACTGAGCACACTAATACAGAAAGCCCTCCAAAAATTCTTATCATTACTATATTTTACATAAAATCAAAACTAGAAACACTTCTATAAAATTTTATACTTCCCTGGAAATAGTCTATCTGATTACAAATGCAGATGGATGATTTCCACTTAGGGAATCATTTGTTGTTAACACTAACTATATATGAAGGTTAAAAACTTGATGTATCTCATTTAATCTCAATTAAATCCAGTACAGGTCAACCACTGATGTATTCAAAGAGAGATAGGATGGAAAATGTATTGATATTTGAAAGTTGTACTTTATTACAACAAAATATTTTTTAATAAAAAATAAACTGTAACCAGTTTCTTATTTTTTATTAAATAATAACAACTGCTGATTTTATTAAACATAGACAAAATCTTTTAACAATGCAGAAACCAAAGATAAACCAGGTGTTCAATTCACCTGAAAGGGAACTGATCAAAATAAAAGGAAATATAACAGCAGTTATATAAAGCAAGGCACAACACAGGGGAGAATAAAGTGAAATTACTTAATCATCTTTGAAGTTCAGACATTTAAGTTTTTCAAGCACATCGTTTAGTATCATTGAGATGAGCTCTGAGTAAATGTCACTCAGTGAACTAACTTGAGGGCTGGCCTCATTTTTACCAATTATTATTTATAATGGGGTTGGTAAAACTATAAGTACTTATTATGCTCTAATAAAATGTTATATGCTATTATAACATCCTGAGTGTTCTAAAAACAAAAATTTTGATGAACATATTTACAAAAGCAAATTTCACTCCATTTCTAATGATTTACAAATAAATGTATCCCATTTCTGATACACCTTCATCATTAATATTTAAAACATGAATGTTCATGCCTGTAAGATATTTATAAAAGCAATATCAACCAGGAAAACACATTATTTTCCTTATGAATATTGCTTACACGTAACAAAATCCTCTTGTGTTGTTACAAACAATGACATGATATGAACTAAGATATGGTTTAATAGAATGAAGTGATGTTTGATAATTTCATCTCTTGGAGATATATATATGTTTAATATTCCAAAAAAAATTCCTATCATAGAATCAATGATCAAATCTATTCAGCAAAATATTTATTGAGCTCCTATTACTATGCTTCAGCATTTTTCTACATGCTTGGATTTGAGCAATAAAATTAACATACCAGATCTCATGGTGCTGACTTTCTCCATGGGAGAATATACAATATATTGCTAAATTATAGATAGTACAGATACACGATGTATTTAAGGAAGTAAAAAAGAGTATGATGGAAAAAAAATTGAGGGCATCTAGAGCACCCAAGTGGCTGCTGTTCTAGAAGAGGTGGTCAGGGACGGGGGCTCTGAGGAGGTGAGTTGGCAGAGTCTGAATGAAGCATAGGGACCCGGAAGACATCTGGGAAAAGAGCATTCCAGGCAGAAGGGATGCCAGTATAAAACTTTAGATGGAACTGCCTTTGGATGTTCTGGGAGTAGCCATGGGGTCACTATAGCTGGATCAGCATGAATATGGGTAAGAGCGGGAATAAATAAGGTTGAGGAGGCAACTGGTGGCCTGATAATTTAGGAAGAACTCCAAGGCCTGTTACGGAATTCCAGTTTGTTTTGTCTTCTTTTTTATAAATTTATTTTATTTGTTTATTTTTCACTGTGTTGGGTCTTTGTTGCTGCGCGCAGGCTTTCTCCAGTTGTGGCAAGCGGGGGCTACTCTTCATTGCGGTGTGCGGGCTTCTCATTGTGGTGGCTTCCCTTGTGGAGCACGGGCTCTAGGCACGTGGGCTTCAGTAGTTGTGGTATGCGGGCTCAGTAGTTGTGGCTCACGGGCTCTAGAGCGCAGGCTCAGTAGCTGTGGCACACGGGCTTAGTTGCCCCGCAGCATGTGAGATCTTCCCGGACCAGGGATTGAACCTGTGTCCCCTGCATTGGCAGGCGGATTCTCAACCACTGCGCCACCAGGGAAGCCCCTGTAGCCTTTTTGCCACCACATTCCCATATTTTATTTTCTTGTGATTGTTGTTTTATCTACTTCCATATTTGTCCATTTTTGTGACATACACTTTTTCATGCCTCCCAAGCAATTTCAAATTCTCCATTCAGGACTCGCTTCCTCTGGGAAGCCTTCCCCAAACTCTTAAGGTAAGATGAGGACCCCTTCCTGGGCTTTATCAACCTTTTAAACTCTCTTTGTCTCTGTCTCTCACTGACACACACACACACACGCACGCACTCACACTCCCATAAAACGCACACAGACGTGCATTGGCACAGCATATATCTTATTGTATTGCAATGTGTGTGCACTTTTTTTCTTCCCCCTAGAATGTATAGACTCTAGGTTCTTTTAAGTAAAAGACATGATGATTTTAGTTTGTATAATGAACTTCTAATTCATAGCCAGACACACTTAAGGTGCTCAATAGACAAATACATGAGGACCTCTTTCTTAATTTTATGTGTGTTTTATAAGAACACATTTTATGATGCCTAATAGTGTTTAGGATATATTAATTTAGATGACATAAACATTTCTGAAATAGTGAATATTTGATGGGTTAAATGTGACAACTTTATTTATGCGCAGTTACTTAGAGGGAAAACGACTCTGAGAATTGTCTGGGGAAAAGGCTGATTTTTGCACCCTGTAGAGTGCAGGTGTATTTAAACTATAAGAGCTGTAGGAAGGCAATTTCTGCATAGTTAAAAAAATCTTTCTGTCAGTAAATACAAAGATCATGCGTTAAAAAATATTTTTTGGAAGAATTTTTGAGACTTATAAATGAGATTCACTGAATGACAAAGCATAAAGCCCTTTATATTTGCTACTCTTGTTTAATAATTTATAACAATACACTTGGGCAACTTATTAAAATAAAATAAAAATCCCCATCAAGTGATGATACTGAGAGCTTTGTTTCTGAGGTAGACTTGCAGAAACTTTTTAGATACACATAATAACTTCTATAGTGGTTTGCAGTTGTTAATGTTGCTTATTTCCAAAAATCACACAATGTATTATTAAAACAGTACAGTTCTGGACACTACATTTCTTTCTATTCAGAGGTGTAAGTTGAAGGTATGTGATGTTTTCTGTAGATTCAACAACTCTTTCTAGGACTTCTCCTTCAAGAATTGGGAAGCTTTCAGAGAACATTTGTAGTAAAAGGAAAGGATAGTTTACTACATAGCAGCAGAAAGAAAACACAGGTTTCTCATTATATGCTGTGAAAATTGTGATGGCGATTTTGGGATATTCTATTGAATTAAAACAATTTTAAGATACTTCTTTCCCTTACAAATATGTGCTTCACAGAAATGTAGAATCTAGTAAATATCCAAGTGACACAATGTCCTTCAATAACAGCCATTTATTGGAGAATAATCTGCAGAACACACTCTATGGTAAATCATTGCAACTCACAACTCACAGGTTCATAAAAGGGTGAAAGAGATTCAAAAGAAAAGATAAACTTCTGTAACACAAATACCAAATAAACACATTTCAAAGATTTTATTAAACTCAATTAATGAAGGATCCAGTAAGATGTTACAAAGAGAACTCAAAATACCATGCTTCTATACTCAGGTAAAAAGTGCTGAAGTGAATTTACAAATAATTGCAAAACAGACAAAATAGATCAATTTCCACAATGCAATAGTCACTTACATTCTGCTAGACAACATTTGAATTTCTAGGGACAAGAATTTTTTGCTTTAATATGAGTTTTTGTTTTGTTTACAACTTACAGAGACATAAAAAAGGTCAAAGATAATGGAAAAAGAAAAACAAAAACAGATTCTGATAACTGAAATGTGTGCTCTAAACAACACATAGTTTTCTTTGAAGACACTTATTTTGCTTCTTTCACTGCAATCTTGTCTTCATGAACTAGGTACATATAGCATTTTGGTGTACAAGCTCAGAGAATGAAGAGTGTTTAAAAAGTATCTCCAATATTACTGTCTGCATTTAAATTATCATGCCATAATATATATTTTTTTAATTTTAATTTTTTAACATCTTTATTAGAGTATAATTGCTTTACAATGGTGTGTCAGTTTCTGCTTTATAACAAAGTGAATCAGTTATACATATACATATGTCCCCATATCTCTTCCCTCTTGCATCTCCCTCCCTCCCACCCTCCCTATCCCACCCCTCTAGATGGTCACAAAGCACCAAGCTGATCTCCCTGTGCTATGCAGCTGCTTCCCACTAGCTATCTATTTTACGTTTGGTAGTGTATGTATGTCCATGCCACTCTCTCACTTTGTCCCAGCTTACCCTTCACCCTCCCCATATCCTCACCTCCATTCTCTAGTAGGTCTGCATCTTTATTCCCGTCTTGCCCCTAGGTTCTTCTGACCATTTTCTTTTTCTTTTTTTAGATTCCATATATATGTGTTAGCATATGGTATTTGTTTTTCTCTTTCTAACTTACTTCACTCTGTATGACAGTTTCTAGGTCCACCCACCTCACTACAAATAACTCAGTTTCTTTCCTTTTTATATGCCATGTTATTTTACATTATAGCATTTTTCCTTAATGGTTAATCATCTTAAATGCAGAAATTATTATTTTTATTCTTATAGTTTCTCAATTCTATGCTTTCTAGAATTTCCCTTCCATGTATGCCAGTAAAATATAAGAAATAAAGGCATATTAATATACGAGCTTTAGCGCAGATTGGTTAGAGGTTTAATCATGAGATTTGTATTTAAGCAATCTTTACCAGTGTGGCTATGTGCCTAGGAAAACTCTCTTGTGTGAAGAAAGAAAAAACCAATGTAAACAGTTAGCTAAAAATCACTGGCATGCATGGAAATCCATACCTCCTTCTCTATAATGGGAAAATCTTAAAGTTTACTTCACCAAACACTTTGCTACCAAAACTGTGCTCCCAGTGTTTCTGCTATGTGATTTTTAGGACAAGAAATATATTCACCTCAGTTCCGGGGACTGTCTTGAATGGTCCCTTTCAGGCGTGCTTTCAGATTTTGGCATGATTTTCTACCAAATATAGTGGGCAAATGTTTCACATTTGGATGTGATATCATTGGTCTTCTTGGTCCAAAATAAACAAAACAAATAAAATTGCGCCCATACCAGTTTTTGAGCTCTTTCCCTCCTTGTAAGGCCAAATGTAATCATATACAATTAATGCTTTTTGAAACAGGGAAAATATAGACAGTTGTCATTGCCTTAACTATTGGTAACACACAAATTGATCCTTTTTTTTTGGACTGCACCACACAGCTTGTGGTATCTTAGCTCCCCAACCAGGGATTGAACCTGGGCCCTCTGCAGTAAGAGCACAGAGTACTAACCACTGGACCACTAGAAAATTCCCGATCCTATTCTTATTTTAATCAGTTGTGTCAGTCAAGTCTTACTTATAAACAACAGTAACTATATCTTAAACAAAAATGTTAAATAAAAACAGAATAAATATAAAGATATCGGAGGTGTATAGAGTGGTGGTCTTGCCTAGGGATGGACAGATGCCAGGGCTGCTCTGAAGGCTTTAGAGCTGCCATCATCAGAGCAAACATCATCACAGGAGTCAGATTTGTGGCCAGACCCCTGAGTTCTATCACTGCCACAGTCCTTGCTTCAGTGGTTCAATAGTAAAACATTCAGTCAAGTCACATGTCCTTTCCAGGAAACATAGAGGAAGCATTTGTCCCACTTATTTGCCCTTTGGTAAAGACTTGGGAATTCCCCTCAAAGACAGACATTTTGATAATAATAAAAAGGTATTTAAATGCTGAATAGTAAAACCAATTCAAATATTTACTACATCAGTGTAGTTTATGCTAAAGTCAAGAAAAAGATTGTAATTTCCCTGGAGGTAAGGCTCATCTTCTGTACCTGGAAAACCTAGGCCTTCCAACTTGAGATAATATAGATATTTCCAAAGTCCCAAATTGGACCAGCACATAAAGGTTTTTGACATACTTGCTCTATGACAATATTCTACACTCCAGCAATTCCTAAGTGGTCCTGATTCTTTTCATTCTCTAGTGATTGAAGCAAGAAGGCAAAAGCATTCTCAGTGCTAAGCATTGTCCCATAACAGAAACTTTCTAATGTCACTACCATCACGGCCATATTTCGTCCAGCTTGGCACCAAACAGTCATATGATAGAGAAGGTCATTTTACTCTTTGAACAGGACGCCATACAAATTCCCCAAACTTATCTGTGACAGCTGTACATCAGGACTTTTCTAGAGATTCTTTAGTTTTCCTTGTCCTTTTTAGCACATAATTCCTAAGTTCTAACAACCGATAGGCATGCGGAGAATGGAAGATCACTAGCTTAAGCTCCCGTACAACCCAAGCTTCCAAGCCTTTAAATCACCCTTGAGATACCACCTAACACTTATTTACAAAGTTTTCAAAAGTATGCATTCTTCTTATAGCTTAGCTTTTATTTTTCACCCCAATAGATTAGTTCTTCACCAATCTGTTACAGAATATGTCTACCTCTAATATATTCTTAAATTTTATATAATTTATGTTTTGGAGATTTGACTAGTGTAAAAAAAAAAAGCACATTTTTCTGCTCACTTGTTGCTTTACTATATATTATACCTATTTACTAGGTTTAGCAGATGAGGCACAGGTCAATGGACAACAAGTTTCATGTGTTAGGCTAATACCTATAAAAACAATCCCCAGATGTCAGAGACCTAACCCATTAGAAGGTTATTTTTAGCTCACATAACAGTCCATCATTGCGGGTGATCTTCCATGCAATGATTTCAGCATCCTAGCTCCTTCCAAATGTGGCTCTGCCATCCCTAGAATGTCAACATTCTCTGCTGGATCTTTAGTATTTTATGGGGAGATGGGGGGAAGAGTATGGAGGATCACATGAGATGTTTTCATGGGTCAGGGTTGGAAGTGGCCAAACACTGCTTCCATTCTCATTCTGCTAACTAGGACTAAAACTCAGCCACATAGCCATATTTAACTGTGAGGGAGGCAGTATTCTAGTTGTATAATAACCTTTCCTGGAAGGAAGAGGAAAAGACTTTGATAAATGACTAGCCGAGCTCTGCTACAGTCATCTAGACAGACCAGCACTTTGGAGCCTTTCTATTAATGCTCCTTGAAGCTTTAATCAAAACCTATTTGCTCTCTCAACAGTAAGCACCTCCAGATAATTATTTTTTAAAACTACCCTTTTAAACACTGTTGTGAGTTACCAAGGGCTCCTATTTTCAAGAAGATAAAGAGCCTTATGATAAATATATACTGTCTTGTCTTTGATCCTTCAGCCATAGGGGTCTTGTAATAACAAATCCTCAAATCCAGCTCTGAAAGTCCTGGCTCTTTTTTTTTTTTTTTTTTTTTTTGTTATGCGGGCCTCTCACTGTTGTGGCCTCTCCCGTTGCGGAGCACAGGCTCCAAACGCGCAGGCTCAGCGGCCATGGCTCACGGGCCTAGCCGCTCTGTGGCATGTGGGATCTTCCCGGCCGGGGCACGAACCCGTGTCCCCTGCATCGGCAGGCAGACTCTCAACTGCTGCGCCACCAGGGAAGCCCCCTGGCTCTTTTGACAGCAGTTCAGAGCACCACAGATAGTTTAGAGCACCATTTTAGTGCATTTTCCCAAAATGTGATACTTCCGCTATATCTAAACATGGGGTGATTTATTCTATTCTATCACTACAAAGAAAGCATTTAGCTTAAAGGACACAGAGCTGCTTGTGCTAATCAGTACCTCTTTAATAACAATCACTTAAATTATTTCTTTAAGGCACTAGGCCCTTCAAGACTGTGCTGAAAATTATCAGGGATGATATTCTGTGTGGCTCTGGATATTCACATCCCACATGACCTTTAGGGAGAAGAGATCTCCCTTCCTCAATCTCTCCTTCCACTCCTCCACACTGAGTGATACCTCAGTTAAATATGTTGTGATTTAATTTGGAGAAGCCTTTTGGGGTAATATAGATTAACTTTAGAAGTGAGATGAGCGCACATGTATGTGTGTGTGTATCTGTGTGGTGTGCTCGGGTGGGTAAAGAGTGAGCCTTGACTTTTATTTCACAAAACATAAGTAGACACAACATTGTTAATCAACTATACTCCAATATAAAATAAAAATTAAAAACAAACCAAAACATAGGTAGAAATGATGCCCAAAAGTCTTCTTCAGCGTAGTGCTTACTGTATCAAGTAAACTATTTAACTATATTACAGCTGATCATCCTCAATCCATTTGCCCTTGTGCCTCTGCTTATTCCCACCACAGTGTCTCCACTGTGTCGTGCTCTTGCCCATACCTGAGTGCCAATTTCTTTAGAAGACTCCAGCCTCTTAGTCATATAGCCAATATATAGATGAGTCTATGAAAGAATTACCGCTTATGATTGTTTGTAATTATGTTCTTATTTTACAGCTCTACTTAATACCAAGACTGCCCTTTTTTCTTTCATTTCATCCCACATCTTACCAATCTCTTGAGAATTTCAACCTTAAGCTGATATGACCCTACAGCTGTGAGCACCAGAGTCATTTTAATGTTTGGATGCAGCATCTTTCCCAGGCTTCCTTGAGAGGAGCTAAACCTTTGGGAGATGTCTCTTCTTTTACCTCCATTTTTATTGTACTACGTGACTTTCTGAAGTCATATGTTTTGGGCTCAGGATGTTTAGCAATCTTTCAGGATATTTTGTTAAATATATTTACATTACATAGCTACCCTGCCCAAAGAGCTACCTACCTAAGGTGGGCTCCCTGACCATGCTGGAGAAATACATTTGAAAGAGACATATAGATTATCGAAAATTCCTAACGGTGTCCTTACCAGTAGACACATATACGTGGTTGGGAAATAAAAAGCGTAAGAGATGAAGATTGTTAATGCCTGTTATTAAATTTTCACTTGTATTTTTTAACTACCATTTACATTCATCCACTGTTTTTGTTGTCGTTGTTGATCACTGAGCAAGTTTTATTAATTATTATATTACATTTTCTCTCCTGGGTTTTCTTCTCCCTGTCAACAGGCTTTAGTCTTCACTAGCTCTTTAAAAGCACCATTAGCAGGCCTCCTTATAATGATTGTCCTTTGCCACACCTGGCCTTGTCTCTCGACCGTGCTTTTAATAGCTTCTGCTGCAGGGCAGAATCACCTGGAGGGCTTGTTGGAGCCCAGGCTGCAGGGCACCACCCCCGCAGCCTCTGATTGGCAGGTTTGGAGCGGGGCTGAGAATTTACATTTCCTAACAAGTTCCCAGGTGATGCCGATACTGCTGTTCTGGGACCTCACTTTGCTTCCTGCCTCACACTGTTTACCAGTTTTCACAGCTAGAGCCACTTAACTCACACGTGTTGATTCTGCCCCACGCGGGTAAGAGGGAATACAGGCCTCTCATTGGTTCCCTACGACGTAACTTTACGGCGGATTTGCCGTGGGTAGCAGAGCTGAGTCTGTGCTGCGTTTTCCAGCCCCCGTACTTCATCCCTTCCTGGATTCCTCGGTGGACACGCTGTTTCCTCTAGGACTAGGACACTGACTTCTCTTGCTCAGTTCCTCCTGGAAGCTGAAGATGAGCAGGTAAGTTCACTTCCCGCATCTGGGAATCTACCTGGTTGCCTTCTGGACATTTGTGACCCTGTGCTCACCTAGGTGGTATTGGTTTGCCTGCACTGCTTCCCGTTACTTGCTGTTAAGACTTTGAAGTTCGCCTTTTCTGTGCTAGCGAGTCTAGAGTTCTGGGTCTGGCATTCCCAGGCCTGACTTGAAATAACCCAGGCTCCCTCTTCTCTGCTCTTCAAACATGGGTTATTTGCAAAGTTGAACAACATCGTTGCTGTTTCTATGACCATTGTTTCCCTCTCTTGATTTTTATATGTGTTTCCAGACCCCTGAACCCCAGGCTCCATCTCCCTCACGCGCTGAGTCTCCTTTCTGACTTAGTCCTTTTCCTCTATGAATGATTACGTTTCTGGTAAGATCATGCACCTTGGCTGCAAGGTTCTAATGCCACCTATACGCATAACTTAGGTCCAAGTAAGTCAACTCTATTATTTCCTTTTTAAACCTGTGTCAAGGAGGTCTGTGGGCTTGCTAAGCAAAATGTAGTCTGAGGATCAGGCTTTCAGCCTGTTAGGGGAGCTTGTCAGAAATGCAGAGCCTCAGGCCCCACCTCAGATGGACTGAGTTAGAATCCATCTTGTAACAAGAGTCCCAGGTGATTTTCATGCACATTGTAAAGAAACAATGTATGGTGTAGGACCTGTAGGATGAACTGCTCCCACCTGAGACTGATCGTGACTCTCAACTTTACCAATCACTACTTTTTCCAACTTCCTAATCACCCTGTTGTGATTTTACGAAACTGTGTTGGGTGAGTTTCCTGCTGACAATGTGAACTTTGACCAACAACCCATAATTCTGCAGGAACTAAAAGCCTCTCTGTGTGCATCTCATGTTTGTTTTTTGGTATATCTTTTGCACAAAGTCTTTTCAACTGTGTCAGCATACCAAAGGAATGTTTCTTCATGCTTTGGGCCATGATCTGATGTGGTCTGGATGAGAGGCAGCCTGAAGTTCCAGGGTGGACGAATACCACTCAAGTTCAACAGTAAATTTTAGGAGCGTAATGTAATACCGGCCCACAGTAGGTGACCATCCAGGCATCTCTCATCAGCATTTAATATGGAAAAGGTGTTGAAGGTAGATCAGCCTGGGTGAACTAACTCCACCCCAGAGCGTCTGTGGTGGGGGGGGGGCCAGCAGTACTGGTCTGGACAGTGACCAGTGAACGGCCTTTTTACTAGAAACCTATCCCTGAAGGAGCAGGACTCCAGCCAGTGACCGAGTCCACAAGTCAGATCCAGCCATTGCAGGGAGGGGGCTTATAAGAGATATCTAGAGCGTCAGAGCTTCAGTCAAGACTGCCTACGTTCAGGATAGGGTTACAGCCCCAAAGGGAGGAAACTGCTGTATTAACCTGGAGACTCAGGTGGACAGGCCCTTATTCATAAGCCGTGCCATAGAAAGAACATGGGTTCTAGAATCCAAGTGGGGTTTGTGTGACCTTGAGTAACTTTATCCTCAGATGGTCTTCCTAAGCAAATGAACATGCATGGCCAGGGTCTCATAGAGGACTCAAATAGCAAATGCTTAATTAAGTGGTAGTAACTATTATGTTTAATAGAGGGAATCATATTCCTATGTGAGCCTGTGGGCCTCAGGGCTGCTCCAGGTTCTTTGAATCCTAACCCGATTGGTTGAAGGGTTGGGTAGCATGTACCTTGTTCAGGATTGGAGCAGAAGGAAGCAGGCATGCTCAAAGCACAAGTGCTTAGCTAAGTATATTGGAGGAGTTCTTTATTTCCTCTTTTATTCTCTTCTCTTGTGATCTGATGGCTGTCTTTAGAGTTGTGTTTGGATTCATTTTTCATTTTTGTGCACCTATATATTATAGATTTTTTGTTTGTGGTTATCATGAGCTTTTGGTATAGCAGCCTCTCTCTCTCTCTCTCTCTCTCTCTCTCT